>NC_053429.1:62056711-62275085 GCF_007990345.1 Gossypium hirsutum | reverse complement strand
TTTCAGTTAATCTGTAGAACATCCCAACATTGAGTATGTTTCGTATGTGCTTGAATTTAGTTGAGCCCTTACAAATAAGTATTCGCTCAGTGATAAACGAGCTACCGGCCTTTGGCTAAGTTGATCTTTTGTGTATGTACATAAGGGTTGGTAATGTGAAGCAAGTATGATATCGAAATTTGTGCATATGAAATTATCCGTTTAGCTATATGAATGCTATACTTTGTTGTGCTGGAATTCCTTGCTCAAAACTTACTAAGCATAAATTGCTTACTCCGTTTCATTGCTCCTCTGTTTTATAGATTTGGTTCTCCAGCTATCGGACTCGGGATCTTGAAGTCAAAGTCGCCCACACTATCAAAGCCCCTTTTTGGTACAATTTTGGTTGAACTTTGAAATGGCATGTATAGGACTACCCGTTTGTTGTGGGTCGTGGACCCTTTGGACTTGTATAATTTTGGATAGCCATGCGAAAATGGCTTATATGTGTTTGAGTATAATGTTAAATCATTCGGTGTGGATATGCTTGACAAGGATTAGCCATGGGAATGGTTAATCACTATCATAAATTGTGCTATTTATGCAAAAAGGGCTAGTTGAATCATGGAAACCATGAAATAGGTAAAGTCTATCTTAAAGGCAGATGCTGACAGCAGCAGTGATGTAGATTTGGAAAATCACTAAAAATAGTAGGAAGGGAATTAAATAGTGAATAAATTATGTAAACAAACCTTGATGAATCTACTTTCATAGGAAAGTAACAAAACAATCATACGGACAGTATGTTAAGAGATATTCAGGTTCTCGTGAGACAGGTCCAGAACGGTTTCAGGATTTCCTGTTCCGACTTGGAAATCATTATAAATAACCAGAGATAATTAGAGTCATACCATATATGGATAGATTCCTCTATGAGTCTAGTTTCTATAGAAACAAACGGCATCAGTATTGGAGCCCTGTACAAGGAGATATCCAAGTCGTAATGCGCAAAGGTCAGGGTAGTCGATCCTGTAACATGGGAGATTTGACTAATAAACTGTACTAATTGGCCCGACCAAAAATTCTAGAAAAAATATGTAGATGGGCATATGAGTCTAGTTTCGGGGAAATCACGAAACTGATTTTTGAGTTGTGAAACTCAAGATAGGATTTTTAAAGCGACTAGTACGCAGATTGGCAGTGTCTAGGAAATATTTTTATAAGGGGTTTAAAGTCTGTTAACACCTCGTGTTCGACTCCGGTGTCGGTCTCGGGTTCGGGGTGTTACATTTGATTGGTATCAGAGCTACGGTTTAGTCGATTCTAGGACTACCGTAATGCGTTGGGTCTAGCTATACATGCCATTTTATGTGATTACTTGATAGTGTGGTGTTTTCTGACAATTGTAAATGTGTTTATTTATAGTAATGGATCCCGATCCCGACCGAGAGGTAGCTGATGATCTTGAGAGTGTAGCGCCTGCTCCCGCACAAGGGACAGCGCCGGCGGACTCTCAACCTAATGCTAGTAACCCGAATGAGGAAGCTAGACAAGCTTTCTATAGCGTGATGAATGATTGGTTCAACCAATACATTCGAACTAATACGGCTGTTCCACAACCTCCCTTCCCGACTAATACAACCTCCGCACCTACAATACCTCCGGTAACTGACCTAATAAGGTCAATAAGCCCCCAGTTGACAGAATCCGAAACATGGGGCTACTGAATTTAATGCTACGGATAGCGACGATGCCGAGCAAGCTGAATTTTGATTGGACAACACTATCCGGGTACTCGATGAGCTATCTTGTACACCCGATGAATGCCTAAAGTGTACTATCTCCTTGCTACGTGATTCTGCCTACTATTGGTGGAGTACTCTGACTTCTTTGTGCCCGAGAGCAAGTAACTTGGGAGTTTTTCCAAACTGAGTTTCGGAAAAGTATATCAGTCAGGATTGTTGATCAAAACGGAAGGAATTTCTTGAGCTTAAGCAAGGTTCCATGTCGGTTACTGATTACGAGTGAAATTTGTTAGATTAGCAAATACGCTCGGGAATGTGTTTCGTCCGAGGCTATTATGTGTAAACGCTTCGAGGATGGGCTGAATGAAGATATAAAATGTTCGTTGGCGTTCTTGAAATACGAGAGTTCGTAGTACTTGTCGAGCGAGCTTGTAAAGCCGAAGAGCTTAGAAAAGAAAACAAAAAGTTGATGAGGGAACTGGAGAGTTTCGTAAAAGATCTTCGGGAAAGTCTCTTCAACAGGCATCGAAGAATTTCGAGATGATGTGGGCTGGTCGAGAGGCACTTCGGGCCTTTTTAGACGAGATCGTGATCGACCCCTGTGGGTACACGAGGCACTTCGGTCGCCAGTGTTGGAATGAACGTCGAGACAGAACGAAATGTCGATATTGCGGTAAATGGCATTCGGGGAGTTGTAGATTCCCTGACCGCTCCTGTTACAAGTGCGGATCAGTTGACCACTTCATTAAAGATTGCCCGAGGTTGTCTGAACAGAATGGAAATCAGAGTGGGAAACCGGGTGCTACCACTGCTCGAGGTAGACCATCTGGAAATACGGGCAATGCTAGTGGCGGCCAGAGAGGATCTAGAGATGGTACGACCAGATCCGAGGCTCGTGCGCCTGCTAGAGCTTATGCATACGTGCCCGCGAGGATGCTTCTTCGCCTGATGTTATTACCGGTACTTTTACTCTCTTTGATACTAATGTAATTGCTTTGATTGACCCCGGTTCTACTCATTCTTACATATGTGAAACCTTAGCATCCAGTAAGACTTTACCTATTGAGTCTACTGAGTTCGTAATTCGGGTGTCAAATCCCTTGGGTCGTTACGTGCTTGTCGACAAAGTGTGTAAGAAATGTCCCCTAGAAATTCGAGGTTCCTATTTTCCGGCGGACTTGATGCTTTTGCCGTTTGATGAATTTGATGTTATTCTTGGTTTGGATTGGTTGACCGCGCATGATGCGGTTGTGAATTGCAAAAGCAAGACTATTGATTTGAGGTGCGCAAATAACGAAGTAATCCGAGTTGAGTCTACGGACTTGGAGGGGATGCCAGCTGTAATATCAGCAATGTTGGCCCAGAAATATGTAAGAAAAGGGTGCGAAGCATACCTTGCGTATGTACTGGATGACAAAGAATTAGACAAGAAACCCGAATCTGTGCCGGTGGTTTGTGAATACCCGGGTGTTTTTCCTGAAGGATTACCGGGTTTACCACCTGTTCGGGAGGTAGAGTTTGGTATTGAGCTTGTACCTGGGACTACGCCGATTTCGATAGCTCCGTATCGTATGGCACCCACCGAGTTAAAAGAGTTGAAAGCTTAGTTGCAAGAATTGACGGATAGAGGTTTTGCTCGACCAAGTTTCTCACCTTGGGGTGCACCAGTATTGTTCGTGAAAAGAAGGACGGAACCATGAGGTTGTGCATTGACTATCGTCAACTGAATAAAGTGACGATAAAGAACAAATATCCGTTACCGCGTATCGATGATTTGTTCGACCAACTGAAGGGAGCCTCAATGTTCTCAAAAATAGATCTGAGATCGGGCTATTATCAGTTGCGAATTCGAGAATCGGACATACCCAAAACTGCCTTCAGGACGAGATATGGTCACTACGAGTTCTTAGTGATGCCGTTTGGGCTCACTAATGCCCCTGTGGTATTTATGGATTTGATGAATCGGATCTTCAGACCATATTTGGATCGGTTCATAGTTGTGTTCATTGATGACATCTTGGTCTATTCAAGAGATGAGACCGAACATGCTGAGCACCTGAGACTGGTGTTGCAAATTTTGCGGGATAAGCAGTTATATGCTAAGTTCAGTAAGTGTGAGTTCTGGTTAAGAGAGGTTAGCTTCTTGGGTCATGTGGTATCCGCATTGGGTATTCAAGTTGACCCGAGCAAATTTCAGCCATACTTAATTGGAAGCCTCCAAGAAATATTACTGAGGTTCGGAGCTTTTTGGGGCTCGCCGGTTATTACCAACGATTTGTCAAAGGTTTCTCGATGATAGCCACACCAATGACGAAGCTACTTCAAAAGGATGTTAAGTTCGAATGGACAGAGAAATGTCAGAAAAGTTTTGATCAACTAAAAACTTATTTGACTGAAGCTCCAATTTTAGTGCAACCCGAATCAGGCAAAGAGTTTGTCATTTATAGTGACGCATCCCTACTTGGGTTGGGTTGCGTATTGATGCAAGAAGGTCGAGTGGTGGCCTATGCGTCGAGACAATTAAAGCCACATGAGAAAAATTATCCGACCCATGATCTTGAACTAGCTGCCATCGTATTTGCTTTAAAAATATGGCGAAATTACTTATTTGGTGAGAAGTGCCATGTATTTTCGGATCACAAAAGTCTCAAAATTTGATGACTCAAAGAGACTTAAATCTGCGACAAAGATGTTGGCTTGAGTTGCTGAAAGATTACGAGCTTGTCATTGATTACCACCCGGGAAAGGCTAATATGGTTGCGGACGCCTTAAGCCGGAAATCATTGTTTGCTTTACGAGCGATGAATGTGCACTTGTCTGTTCTACCCGACAATGTGTTAGTAGCTGAATTAAAAGCCAAACCATTATTGATTCATCAAATTCGTGAAGCCCAGAAAGTTGATGATGAATTGGTTGCAAAACGGGCTGAGTGTGCTCCGAACAAGGAATCGGAGTTTCAAATTGATGATGATGATTGTTTGAGGTTCAGGAGTCGTTTGTGTGTTCCAAGGAATTCGGAACTCATTTCGATGATTCTGAACGAAGCCCATTGTAGCCAAATGTCAATTCACCCGGGGAGTACGAAAATGTACAACGATTTGAAATGTTGGTTTTGGTGGCATGGTATGAAACGAGACATCTCCGACTTTGTTTCGAGATGTTTAATATGTCAACAAGTGAAAGCGGAACATCAAGTGCCTTCAGGATTACTTCAGCCGATCATGATACCCGAGTGGAAATGGGATCGAGTCACAATGGACTTTGTGTCCGGACTGCCATTGTCAACAAGTAAGAAGGATGCGATTTGGGTTGTTGTTGATAGACTGACTAAGTCGGCTCACTTTATCCCCGTGCGTACGGATTTTTCATTGGATAAACTAGCCGAATTGTATGTTTCTCAGATTGTGAGATTACACGGGGTACCTATTTCTATCGTCTCGGATAGAGATCCGAGATTCACCTCGCGATTTGGAGGAAATTGCAAGAAGCTTTGGGTACCAAGCTGCATTTTAGCACTGCTTTTCATCCCCAAACCGATGGTCAATCTGAGCGGATAATTCAGATACTTGAGGATATGTTGAGATGTTGCATCCTCGAGTTCAGTAGTTCATGAGAACGGTATTTACCTTTGATTGAATTCGCTTACAACAATAGTTTTCAATCAAGTATTAAGATGGCACCTTACGAGGCTTTGTACGGTTGTAAATGCCGTACACCATTGTTTTGGACCGAGCTCGGTGAAAGTAAAATTGTCGGAGTTGATTTGATTAAGGGTGCCGAACAGAAAGTAAAGGTAATCCGTGAAAGTCTGAAAGTAGCCACAGATCGTCAGAAATCGTATGCGGATTTGAAACGAAAGGACATTGAATATCAGGTGGGAGATAAAGTGTTCCTTAAAGTTTTGCCTTGGAAAAAGGTACTCAGGTTTGGCCGTAAGGGCAAGTTGAGCCCGAGATTCATTGGGCCGTACGAAATCTCCGAACGAGTTGGTCTGGTTGCGTATAGATTGATTTTGCCCCCTGAGCTTGAAAAGATTCACGACGTCTTTCATGTTTCGATGCTTCGACGCTATCGATCTGATCCATCGCACATAATTAGCCCATCAGAGGTTGAAATTCAAGTCGATATGAGTTATGAAGAAGAACCGATGCGTGTCCTAGCTCGTGAATTGAAGGAGTTGCGAAACAAAAGGGTTCCGTTAGTGAAGGTGTTATGGCTCAAACACGGGATCGAGGAAGCTACTTGGGAAACCGAGAGCTCGATGAAAGAACGATACCCAAACTTATTTACTGGTAAGATTTTCGGGGACAAAAATTTCTTAAGTGGGGGAGAGTTGTGACAGTCTAAAATTGACCCTAGTCGGGAAGTGGTTTTGGGACCGCTAAACCGAGTCACCGAAATGTTTGAATGTGATATTTAATGTAATTATGAATGTGTGAAAATTTCAAGCTTCGAATTAGTCGATTGCATGTGAATTTAGTCAATAGGACTTATGTGAGAAAATTTTAAAATGTGATAGGTCAATGCGTAAGGACCTATTAGAGCATGTGGAAAAAGGGAGGGACTTGCATGTCAAATTCCCCCCTATTAGTAGTGGCCGGCCATGACAAGCATGGTAGACCAAGTGTGATGGGCAAGACATGTCATAGACATGTCTTGTTGGTGCATCATGGGTGGAAAAAAATAAAATAATGAGCATGGAAATTAAATAATGAAAGGAATATGATGAAAACAAAAAAAGTGTGTGGTTGTTTCTCCCCTCCCCCATTTTGCCGAAACTAGAAAGAAAAACAAAGAAAAAAAAAGTGCTCATCCTTTGGTTCATCATTGGCCAAAAGTTTGAAGGAGGAAGGAAGAAGAAAGGTTGAAGAGGTTCGGCCATGCATGTAGCTAGGCTAAGCTCAAGAGCAAAGGGGAAATAAATCCGATAAAGGGAAGGAAAAAGTGGTCGAATAGCTATCGGAATCGTTCGACAACACCCGAGGTAAGTTCTTGAGTAAGAGAGCTTAAATTAAGATTTGATTAGATCATGTTTTAAGCAAATCAAAATCATGCTCTTTGTGTGTGGCTATTGAGCCGAAATTGCAAGAATGATAAGTGTCTTGTGTTTGAGTTTTGCTAACGAAAATGAAATACGAATGTGCCATGATTTATGGTTAAATGTGCATGGTTATTTGAATGATGTCCGGGCTAAGTCCCGAAGGCTTTGTGCTAAGTGACCATATCCGGACTAAGATCCGAAGGCATTTGTGCGAGATACTAATTCCGGGCTAAGCCCGAAGGCATTGGTGCGAGTTACTAAATCCGGGTTAAGTCCCGAAGGCATTTGTGCGAGTTACTAAATCCGGGTTAAGTCCCGAAGGCATTTGTGCGAGTTACTATAACCGGGCTATGTCCCGAAGGCATTTGAACGAGGAGCTATATCCGGTTAAATTCCGAAGGTACGTGATTTGGGAGTGAATGATCTTGCTGTAAAAATTTCAGTTAATGCTCTAGAAACATCCCAACATTGAGGTATGTTTCGTATGTGCTTGAATTTAGTTGAGCCCTTACAAATAAGTATTCGCTCAGTTGATAAACGAGCTACCGGCCTTTGGCTAAGTTGATCTTTTGTGTATGTACATAAGGGTTGGTAATGTGAAGCAAGTATGATATCGAAATTTGTGCATATGAAATTATCCGTTTAGCTATATGAATGCTATACTTTGTTGTGCTGGAATTCCTTGCTCAAAACTTACTAAGCATAAATTGCTTACTCCGTTTCATTGCTCCTCTGTTTTATAGATTTGGTTCTCCAGCTATCGGACTCGGGATCTTGAAGTCAAAGTCGCCCACACTATCAAAGCCCCTTTTTGGTACAATTTTGGTTGAACTTTGAAATGGCATGTATAGGACTACCCGTTTATTGTGGGTCGTGGACCCTTTGGACTTGTATAATTTTGGATAGCCATGCGAAAATGGCTTATATGTGTTTGAGTATAATGTTATAATCATTCGGTGTGGATATGCTTGACAAGGATTAGCCATGGAATGGTTAATCACTATCATAAATTGTGCTATTTATGCAAAAAGGGCTAGTTGAATCATGGAAACCATGAAATAGGTAAAGTCTATCTTAAAGGCAGATGCTGACAGTAGCAGTGATGTAGATTTAGAAAATCACTAAAAATAGTAGGAAGGGAATTAAATAGTGAATAAATTATGTAAACAAACTTTGATGAATCTACTTTCATAGGAAAGTAACAAAACAATCATACGGACAGTATGTTAAGAGATATTCAGGTTCTCGTGAGACAGGGCCAGAACGGTTTCTGGATTTCCAGTTCCGAATTTGGAAATTTATTATAAATTAACCAGAGATAATTAGGAGTCATACCATATATGGATAGATTCCTCTCTGAGTCTAGTTTCTATAGAAACAAACGGCATCAGTATTGGAGCCCTGTACAAGGAGATATCCAAGTCGTAATGCGCAAAGGTCAGGGTAGTCGATCCCTGTAACATGGGAGACTTTGACTAATAAACTGTACTAATTGGCCCGACCAAAAATTCTAGAAAAAAATATGTAGATGGGGAAATGAGTCTAGTTTCGGGGAAAAATCACAAAACTGATTTTCGAGTTGTGAAACTCAAGATATGATTTTTAAAGCGACTAGTACGCAGATTGGCAGTGTCTGGGAAATATTTTTATAAGGGGTTTAAAGTCTGTTAACACCTCGTGTTCGACTCCGGTGTCGGTCTCAGGTTCGGGGTGTTACATTCATAATATAGGCATATTGCCAATCATGTCATAAAGTGTCACAAGCATAACTGAAAACTCATCACTTACTTAATACTTGATAATCTCAATTACTTACAATCTCAATATTAAATAAGCCTTAAATGCATACCTGTACTCTTTCTTCATGTTCTCACCTCGTCGTTTCTTTGACTTACTCTTTAGATTACTTGGGAAAATTTTCCTTTTTGAACTTACCATTTCCATGTCTTGACATGGCCTTGTGTCGTATCCTTGCCTTATGAACTCACCAATGCCATGCCTTGGCATGGTCTTACATAGGACCTTTGCCATATAGTAACTCATCAATGCCATGTCTTGACATGGTCTTACATGACTTCCTTGCCTTAGAGAACTTATCAATGCCATGCCTTGGCATGGTCTTACATGATATCCTTATCTTACCAAATGCCATGTTCCAAACATGGTCTTACATGGTATCTTTGTCTTACCAAATGCCATGTTCGAAACATGGTCTTACATGGTATCCTTGTCTTAGTTCCAATGCCACATCTTGATGTGGTCTTACATGGAGTCCTTAATCAATGTCGATGCCATGTCTTGACATGGTCTTACACGGGATCCTTGCCTTACCAATGCCATGTCTTGACATGGTCTTGCATGGCATCCTTAACCGTCAATTCCTTCTTAAATGTCATGTTATGAACATGGACTTTTCCGTAAATTCTTCCTTAATTGCCATGGTACAACCATGGACTTTGAGATATCAATGCCTTGTCAAGTCATAGTTGAAACATACTTGCTCAAATTCTCAAGGTTGTCACATAACTCAATAATAACAATACTAATAACAATAATTGCATAACAATAAAATGCTACTCAACTTACATACTTACATTCTCAATCTCATCATATCATCAACTTAACTCATTCTCATCAAACTATGCTAGTCAATACTTTCTTGTTATCATACAAAGCCATAATATAAAATATAGTCTTACATATAAATTATACAAGTTCTATTTCCAATATGAATTATTATTGAACATTAATCATTATATCTGAAACTCAATACTAAAGTATTTATGGCCAAAATATCAATTTATCATTCAAATATGAATAATTAAATGCTTATTAAACATATGAACTTACCTCGATACCAAAACGACCATTTTACCAACTTTCCCGATTTTCAGTTTTTCTCCCGTTCTAGGTCCAAATCTCACTTTTTGGGATCTAAAACATCATATTTCACTTATTTAATTAATGTACTATTCAAAACATTCTGTAACTCAAACTTTGGCAAAATTACAATTTTGCCCCTAAATTTTTACAGAATTATGATTTTTCCCCTAGGCTCGAAAATTAAAATTTATCCATTTTCTTATGTTTTATGACACGCTGAACATTTTCCCTTCTATGTCAAAATCAAATTCTCACTCTATCATGTACTTATGAACATTAGGTATTTCTACCGATTAGGTCGTTTTACTCGTTTTCACTTAAAATCGGATAGAAAAAATTGTTTAACATAATTTCAAGCTTCATATTCTACTATAAAACATCAAAATAAACACATTTAACTTGTGGGTATTTTTCTAAATATGAACCCTAGCATGAATTATTGCTAAAATAAGCTAAATCAAGTTACCGGGACTCTAAAAACATAAAGAATATTAAAAATGAAGCTAGAACGGACTTACTATTGAGCTTGGAAAGCTTGGAAACCCTAACCATGGCTTCCCCCATGCTATATTCTGCCTCCATGAAGAAGATGGACCAATTTTGGCTTTATTTTCCCTTTTTAATTCTTTTAATTACTAAATGACCAAAATGCCCTTAAAGACTTTTCTTTCAAATTTGTCCTATTCTTTCCCATTTTTGTCCAAACTTAATTGTAATGGTATATTACTAAATAAGGACCTCCACTTTAAGAATCCATTTCAATTAAATCCCCTTTATTATCTAGAACATACATTTTGCTAATTTTACAATTTAGTCCTAATTATCAAAATAGGCACTTATACATAAAATTTCTTAATGAAATTTTCACACAATTATTCAATCAATGAATAAACCTTAAAACTTAATAGGAATAATTTTTTTGACCTCGAATTCGTGGTTTCGCAACCACTATTCCATTTATGCCCTATTTCAGGATGTTACATTTCTCCCCCTTTAGGGATTTTTGTCCTCGAAAATCTTACCTACAAATGGATTCGAAATTGATTTCTAGTAACACTTTCAAGTTCTCATTCAGCCTTGGCATACCCAACATTTTACTTCTTAAACTTAGGCTCTGAACTAAGTAACTGACCTTATTTAATCATTAACCTCATTATCATTGATGAAACGCAGCTAACTCTTCTTTTCTTACCAAAATGGAAATTTGCTACCATTAAGGTACTTTCAAAAAAAAATACTTGTTTCTCTTTTGAGTGTCAATATTCTTACCTTTCGATTCTGTATACAATTTTTGATAATCTGTCTTTGATTTCTGTAATTAATTTTCACTTTCCTCTAATCATTTCTACTCAATTTAATTCTACGAATTTCTCTTCCTAAATTCAGCTATCAGTACAAAGGTGACATGCAGTAACATTTAGCAATCTCATGGTCAAAACTTACTGTAGCTTTCTTCTGAAGTCACGGTGCAACCCTGGATTTCCAACCATAACAACTAAAATTTACACTCTGAATGAATTGACAACCTCAAAATGAATAACTCAGATAATCCTTCAGTAGAAAAACTTATTCATACTGAGAAAAATACACAAACTTCTTCGAGCAATCAACCATAGCTCATTTAACCTTTTGGTGATAATGCTAATTATGTTGTAGAATTCTTCGAAACACCCTCAAATTTTCACACAAACATCAATACTAACTCTAATAGCTTCTGAGATACTTGAAAATCAACTTTAACTCTCTAAAAGTTTAGGTAGCGAATTCAAAGTCTGGTACATAACATTTCACACTCTTACTAGTATAACTAAATCAAGTTATCATCCATCTCTGTACTTCTCAAATAATCAAATAATTATCACTGTGCTAGGCATCATAACTGTTGCAAAATCTCTTGATTTCTCATTAACACATTTCTAGAAACCATAAACTCTTTATTCAAACCAAGCTAAATCATAATGGATACTTCAATTGTCAATATCTTCAACTGTTTATACTTTAGTAGCATAATTCAAGCCAAACTAAACTTTATACAATGGGAACTTTAACAATTAGACAACTTGGATTTGCAAAAGTATACCTCTGATGCAACCATTCTGATATGTGTATACAACTTTATACCATAACCTCTAGAACATGTACTATTTACTCGGGTCATTTATCTATCTCCCAATTGGTTGGACCGTAGGTGCGATGATTTACTTCACGGGCGAGGTCTCTGGTTCAAGTCCAAGATGGCCCAACTGCGCCAAGGAAAAGAATAGAAGAAGCATCTGACTCCTTCATGGATGCTCCACTTGGCTCGGGGGATATAGCTCAGTTGGTAGAGCTCCGCTCTTGCAATCGGGTCGTTGCGATTACGGGTTGGGTGTCTAATTGTCTAGGCGGTAATGATAGTATCTTGTACCTGAACCGGTAGCTCACTTTTTCTAAGTAATGGGGAAGAGGACCGAAACATTCCACTGAAAGACTCTACTGAGAAAAAGATGGGCTGTAAAGAACGTAGAAGAGGTAGGATGGGCGGGTGGTCAGATCTAGTATGGATCGTACATGGACGGTAGTTGGAGTCGGCGACTCCCCTAGGTTCCCCCATCTGGGATCCCTGGGGAAGAGGAACAAGTTGGCCCTTGCGAACAGCTTGATGTACTATCTCCCTTCAACCCTTTGAGCGAAATGCGGCAAAATGAAGGAAAATCCATGGACCAACCCCATCGTTTCTACCCCGTAGGAATTATAAGATCACCCCAAGGACGCCTTCGGTATCCAAGGGTCGCGGACTGACCATAGAACCCTGTTCAATAAGTGGAATGCATTAGCTGTCCGCTCTCAGATTGGGCAGTAAGGGTCAAAGAAGGGCAATCACTCATTCTTAAAACCAACATTCTTAAGACCAAAGAGTCAGAGGGGGGAAAGCTCTCTGCCATTCCTGGTTTTCCTGTAGCAGGATCCTTTGGAACCACAAGAATCCTTAGTTAGAATGGGATTCCAACTCAGCACCTTTTGAGATTTCAAACATACATATAACTCAATCAACTGCTCAACTGAATCAGTCTCCACGAAAAGACAATAACTTTTCAAAAACTGTTTTTCTCTATGCTGTCATGATATCTCAAACACACATTCTGTCGTGATTTCTTCAAAGAGCTAATCACAAATCATTATTATTGCATAACTCGAAAGAACATAGCATCCGGTCTTTAACTCACTGATATATATATCAAGATTATGCGAAAAATGAAAATCAATACACATGTCTGAACTGAACTACACTGAGGCCACAATACTCATACTACTCAAAAATAATAATGCCATAATAAGACTGACTTCTCAATTACTTTAGTAAATAATGTCCCGGGTGAAAATAAAACATCCTGATCATCTGGGAGATTTAAACACAAATTTCAATAACAACTAGTGTAAAAGCAGAATCTTTATACCTCTGATAACTATACCTCTGTACTTTCATTATCAGGCCCGAACTCCTAATCCTCATAAACATACTCATAATAAGAAGAAACCATTTTCATCAATAGAGCATTTTCTGCTAATGACTCATAGCTGATAATTTGAACAGTGATTTATTAATAAAACCAAGATAATAAAATCTCAAAACATGGAGCTACACAGAATTCCTAGTAACCACATCTCATGTAGAACAGTTAAGGTTTCAATGGCAGCTCAGAAAATTTCCAAAAGGAAAGGATAATACTCTCAAGCACTGGGAATAACTATGACAGAAGCCATAAAATTTTCCTTTACTTTCATTAAGCAATAGTTAACAATACAGATCACTAACATCATACATATCTTACTGTCAACCTTCCATCTACACACTGAAGTAGAAAACTGGAATAGATAGAGCAAAATCAATCACAGCTCAAACAAACTATACTGCTTTCATCTATCTGTAAATTTAACTAACATTCTCATACTGCAGGAATTGCATCTATGATCTTGCATATATTTTTATATATCTCTGAAAGTAAATGTACGCATATAATAGTCGGAAAAGTTTTTCTATAATTTCTCAACTATAAACTCTACATTCTACTATTAATACAGCTCAATTATTATTCCTCTATCTAATTCTGTGATTACTGAATTCACATTATCCCATTCACAATCATGAACCATTATTCTTACATTTTATGATCTCAACTCATCATAAACATACTGTCTGTACTATCAAACTTAGCTCAGTTGGAGTGCACATTTGTCTGACAAAACATTTTATATCTGGGTCGGGAGTCGTCACGCTACCATAGTTCAATATGGCATGTATAGCTAGACTCTTACTCATACTGAATATTTCGAGAATCGATTAAACCTTTGCTCTGATACCAATAAATGTAACACCCTTACTCGAGACCGTTGCTGGAGTCGAGCACGAGGCATTATCAGACTTAACTTACTAATTTGTGGCATAAAATTTGCTTTTAAAATTAATTTATTTACATTCATTCAATATGTCCCTAAAAAGGGTCCTCGAGACCCTAAAACATGCAATTGAAACAACTCGGGACCAAACCAAGAACATTAAAACTTTTTCGAATACTTACACAAATCAAAACAATTTATTTCAATATTCCGTATAAAATTGCCCACCTGCGTCATAGTCACTAAATAAATCATAACTCGAGTCACAGAACTCAAAATTTAAATTCATGAATTTTCCCTGAAACTAGTATCTTCTTACTAAATTGTTTCCAGAATTTTTGGTGTAGCCAATTAGTACAGTTTATTAGTTAAAGTTTCCCCTGTTGAACTATTCAACTACTCTGACCTTTCCTCACTACGAATCAATTTTCTCCCTGTACAGAATTCAAATAACCATGTCATTTGTTTCTCTTGAAATTAAATTCACCAAGGAATCTAGAAATATAAACTATAACTCCTAATTCTTTTTGTACAATTTTTTGTGAATTATAAAGTCAGAACCGGGGATTCAAAAATCACTCTGACCCTGTCTCACTAAAATTAAAATATCTCTTAATATACACTTCTTTTGCTTACTTTGTTTCTTTCATATGAAAATAGGCTCAATAAGCTTTAATTCTATATCTCATTAATCACCTAATTCTATTTCTACTATTCTTGGTGATTTTTCAAGATCACGTCACTACTGCTATTCAATACTGTTTTAATGCTAATTTCACTTTTTCATGATTTCTTTGTATTAACTACCATTTAGGCATACATAACACCAAAATATGTTCTTCATTAGCCATTTCAATAGCTAATTATTATCAAATACTTACATACCATTCTTTAGCCATATCATAAGGACATACACACAAAATGGCTAAGTCCCTATACATGCCATAAACTAGAACGTTTGTAAACGAAGATACCCATTTGGTAACTTGATAGTCGATACTGTGAAGAGATTTCCAACGACCGCCAACCCGAGCCTGCTTTTAAGTACTCTGAAACATGAGAAAGTGAAAGAAGTAAGCTTATAAAGCTTAGTAAGTTCACATGTAAAATAATAAGCACTAGCAATAAATTTAGCTTACTACTATGTTGTCATAATTTTCTTAAATAATGTTTAGTTCTTACTTTCCCATCTTACTCATCGGTAACCTTACTAAAGGCTCAAAATACAAAAGGCACCTTACTTAATAGCTTGCTTACATACCTGAAACATCTCACTTAACACATGAGTGCTCTTTCATAATATATGCATATTGCCAATCATGTCATAAAGTGCACAAGCATAATTGAAAACTCATCACTTACTTAATACTTGATAATCTCAATTACTTACAATCTCAATATTAAATAAACCTTAAATGCATACCTGTACTCTTTCTTCATGTTCTCACATTTTCGTTTCTTTGACTCACTCTTTGGATTACTCAGGAACCTTTTCCTTTTTGAACTTACCATTGCCATGTCTTGACATGGTCTTGTGTCGTATCCTTGCCTTATGAACTCACTAATGCCATGACTTGGCATGGTCTTACATGGGACTTTTTCCTTATAGTAACTCATCAATGCCATGTCTTGACATGGTCTTACATGATTTCCTTGCCTTATAGAACTTATCAATGCCATGCCTTGGCATGGTCTTACATGATATCCTTATCTTACCAAATGCCATGTTCCAAACATGGTATTACATGGTATCCTTTTCTTACCAAATTCCATGTTCCAAACATGGTCTTACATGATATCCTTGTCATAGTGCCAATGCCACATCTTGATGTGGTCTTACATGAAGTCCATAATCAATGCCGATGCCAGGTCTTAACATGGTCTTACATGGGATCCTTGCCTTACCAATGCCATGTCTTGACATGGTCTTACATGGTATCCTTAACCATCAATTCCTTCTTAAATGCCATGTTATGAACATGGACTTTTCCGTAAATTCTTCCTTAATTGCCATGGTACAACCATGGACTTTGAGATATCAATGCCTTGTCAAGTCATAGCTGAAACATACTTGCTCAAATTCTCAAGGTTAGTCGCATAACTCAATAATAACAATACTAATAACAATAATTGCATAATAATAAAATGCTACTCGACTTACATACTTACTTTCTGAATCTCATCATATCATCAATTTAAATTATTCTCACCAAACTATGCTAGTCAATACTTTCTTGTTATCATACAAAGCCATAATACAAAATATGGTCTTACATATAAATTATACAAGTTCTCTTTTCAATATCGAATTATTATCGAAAATTAATAATTATATCTGAAACTCAATACTAAAGTATTTATGGCAAAAATATCAATTTATCATTCAAATATGCATAATTAAAAGCTTATTAAACATATGAACTTACCTTGATACCAAAACGACTATTTTACCAACTTTCTCGATTTTCAGTTTTTCTCTCGTTCTAGGTCCAAATCTCACTCTCCGGGATCTAAAACATCATATTTCACTTATTTAATTAATTTAATATTTAAAAGATTCCCTAACTCAAACTTTGGAAAAATTACAAATTTGCCCCTCAACCTTTGCAGAATTACGATTTTGGCCCTAGGCTCAGAAATTTAAATTTATCAATTTTTCTTATGTTTTATGACACGCTGAACATTTTCCTTCTATGGCAACATCAAATTCCCACTCTATCATATACTTATGAACATTAGATATTTTTATCGATTATGTTGTTTTACTCGTTTTCACTTAAAATAGCTTAGCAAAAGTTGTTTAACATAATTTCAAGCTTCATATTCTACCATAAAACATCAAAATAAACACATTTAACCTATGGGTATTTTTCCAAATATGAACCCTAGCATGGATTATTTCTAGAATAAGCTAAATCAAGTTAACGGGACTCAAAAAACGTAAAGAACATTAAAAATGAGGCTAGAACGGACTTACAATTGAGCTTGGAAAGCTTGGAAACCCAAACTATGGGTTCCCCCATGCTATATTCACCCTCCATGAAGAAGATGGACCAATTTTGGCTTTATTTTCCCTTTTTAATTCTTTTAATTACTAAATAACCAAAATGCCCTTAAAGGCTTTTCTTTCAAATTTGTCCTATTCTTGCCCATTTTTGTCCAAACTTAAATATAATGGTCTAATTACTAAATAAGGACCTCCACTTTAAGAACCCATTTCAATTAAATCCCCTTTATTGTCTAGAACACACATTTTGCTAATTTTACAATTTAGTCCTAATTATCAAATTAAGCACTTATACATAAAATTTCTTAACGAAATTTTCACACAATTATTCAATCAATGAATAAACCTTAAAACTTAATCAGAATAAATTTTTTGACCTCAAATTCGTGGTTTCATAGCCACTATTCCATTTAGGCCCTATTTCGGGATGTTACAGCCCTTACAAATTAAACTACTAAGTTTTCATTTTACGCGATTAAGCCCTTTTTATTAAATCGACACTCAAATGACAAAATTAAATCACGAAAATTTCACAGATGTAAATTCACATATAATAAACACAAAAAATAATTTTTAAATATTTCTCTAACTCAGATTCGTGGTCCCGAAACCACCGTTCCGATTAGGGTCTAAATCGGGCTGTTACAACTCTCCCCATTAGGGAATTTAGTCCCCAAAAATCTTATCGGTGAATAAGTTCGAATAACGCTCTCTCATTGGATCCTCTGGCTCCCATGTTGCTTCCTCAACTCCGTGTTTATGCCACAGTACTTTAACTAATGAAATTTTCTTATTTCGCAATTCTTTAATCTCACGAGCCAAGATACAAATCGGTTCTTCCTTAGATGTCATATCGGACTTAATCTCAATCTCAGACGGACTAATCACATGTGAGGGATCAGATTGATATCTACGAAGCATCAAAACATGGAATACATTGTGGATCTTTTCTAACACAGATGGCAACAACAGTCTATAAGTAACCGGCCTGATACGCTCTATAATCTCATACGGTCCAATAAATTTCGTACTCAATTTGACTTTTCGACTGAATCTGAGTATTTTATTCCATGATGATGTAACACCCCTCGCCCGTATCCCTCACCGGAACAGGGTTCGAGGTGTTACCCGACTTAAACTCAGTCAATCACACAAAAACAGTGTCGAAAAATTTCAATCAATTTAAAATTTTTCTTTTCACATGCAATCTGTCCCATATATGGGCTTACGAGGTCCAAAACATTAAAACCCTATACATGCCATAGACTCAAAATACTAGGATTTACTTACACCATTAGCGTGAGCTCGACAGTGTGATAATATCTCCGGCGAACTCCAACCCAAGTAAGTAACTAGAACCAACAATCTATAAAACAGAGGAATGTAACAATGGAGTAAGCTTTCATAAGCTTAGTAAGTTTTAAGAAATGCAAACAAACAAACCCAATTATACATCGATTATTCAATTTCTCAAAAGGCCATTTTCTAGATATATTACCATTTGGCCGAATATACACAAGCACATACTGCACATTCAGCATTCTTATAATATTTAATCTGAATTCATATAACATAAATAAATCAAATGCTCTCACTTACTTTCACACTTTGACCGAATGTATCATGGTCATAGATATAATTATAACATTTATTCACATATGTATCACATTATACACTTGTGATTTCATTCAAATCGAACTCACATATGAGTACATAGTGCGTGCCTGGCTCACTTAATGTATTGAATGTATTCATTTGTAAATCTAATACGACGTACCTTAACCTTAGACTTTTATTCATTCACCGGCATTTCGCCTGTTAGGCTTGATGCCCGATATCGAAAGCCCGAATAGTATCTCACTGGCATTATAGCATGCTAGGCTCAAAGGCCTGAATACACATCACCGGCACGAAGCCTGCTAGGCACGAAGGCCCGAATACACATCACCAGCACAAAGCCTGCTAGGCATGAAGGCCCGAATACACATCACCGGCACAAAGCATGCTAGGCACGAAGGCCCGAATATAATACCAGCAATAGGCTTGCGGGATTTATCCTGGATATAATTCCAGCATATAGCCTACGGGTCTTTAAGCCCGGATACACATCAAATATCATGCATATTAAATCATATATTAACACATCTCATTCAATATATCACATTAGTAGTCATTTGCTACATTCGGATATAAGCTCCATATGAACACCATCATTTACATTTCAGTTCAAAAGTCATACATAAATATCACACATCCCTTTCACCATTCAAACTTAACCCATAGTGACCATTCGACTATAAGTCATATACATAAATTATTTATCGCACAACTTAATTCCAGTAGAACCAAAAGGTCACAATTCATCTAATATGTTCATATTGCTCACTGATTCGTACACAACCTTTCAAATTAGCAATTATAAGATGGTTCCGCACATAGCCCATCCTTATCGATAATTTACGATGGTTTTACCCTTACTCACATATATGTCATAGGCATTTTTACCTATGCTTCGCAATTCACATTCATGATTCAATTCCAATCGATTTAACATGCATAAGTACATATCACATACCTTAATAATTTACTTTACGGAATGAATCCACATATCATATTATCCCATAGTCTTATAGCACCACACTTTTAATAGTTTACATCATCGAAGTTCACATTTAAAATCACTTTAGTGCCAAGCCATATTCGGCTACCACAAAGGACTAATAATAATAATTTCATACACATCATGGTTTCCTTTAGGTATTTAATAATCACAAATCATGATATCTCCACCAGGACATATACGGCACAGTTTATTCATTATAACACTCATTTAGTGCATCAAATTTCCAAATCCAATTCAACTTAAGCATAATAGCCATAATCGGCTTATAGCCTTAAATCATTACATATTCGGCACATTAACTAAATAAAATTTACATTCCCTTTTCCATATTAATTTAACTCTTGGGCATATAAAAAGGAATCAAGCTTAAACACTTAAGAACTTACCTCAAATGTTGTCGAACGATTACAACCGCTATTTGATTACTTTCTCTTTTCCCTTATCCGAATTTATCCCTCTATGCTCTTGAGCTTAAATTCAACAATTTTAAACTTAGTCATTACTCGACTATTCAAGCATCACTTTTAGAATATATAATATATATATTCGACTTTCACACATACAGATCATAGTAAGCTTATAAGAAATCAATAAGCAACTCATTAACAAATTTTTGTCAATGTTTACCACATAATCATAATTTCACTGTAAGCTGTCTTCCTGAGCAATAGTCACTAAATCATTTATAACTGGAGCTAAGAAACTCCAAATCAATTGCCATTAATTTTCCCTGAAACTAGACTCATATATCTTCTATCCATAAAATTTTAAGAATTTTTGGTTTGGCCAATCAATACCAGATTTTTCTTAAAGTTTCCCCTGTTTCATTGTTTGACTAATCTGACCACTCCTTACTACGAATCAAATTAATCATTGTACAGAATTCAAAATATGTTTTCGTTTATTTCATTTTAAACTAGACTCATTAAGGAGTCTAAACATATAAATTTCATCTTATGACCATTTTTTTAAAATTTATAATGATTTTATAAAGACAAAACAGAGGATCTAGAAGTCATTCTGACCCTGTCCCACATCACATCAAATATCTCATTATCAGCAATTCTTTTTCTTACACGGTTTCTTTTATAAGAAACTAGACTCATTAAACTTTAATTACATAATTTATTATGCTTCTAACTCATGTCCCACAATTTATGGTGATTTTCCAAAATCACGTTACTGCTGCTGTCCCAAGCAGATTTATTTCCAAATCACTCTTTCACACATACCTTGCATGCATGTTATTTAAACATGCATATCACAAATCAATCATCACATACCTATAACTTCATCTATCTTCCATTTTTCATCAAAAGAACATGAAACAACAACCATTTCCTTCATGTAGAAATTTATCATGTTTGCTAGTAAATTTAAAGATAAAATCGAAAGTGTAAAGGTTTAAGTACCTTACGGCAACAGCATGGAAATAATAAATTTAGGTCATAAAACAACAATAGAAATTCATATTTGAACAGCATAAATTTGCTTACATAGGAACAATAAATCAGCAGCTATAATTCTTGTTTGAACAATATAAAACCCCAAAATTTTGGACATTAAGGTAGCAACAAAAATTCATATTTGCTCACCACAAAACACATGATTTTGGTCATCAACAACCCAACTATTCATCTCATAAACTCAAGCCGAAAATCTAGAATCATGCACGGGGTTTGCATGCTATAACAACTTACTCAATAATCCAAAATCATCAAATTTTATTTCATTTCACTTACCAGCCAAAAGAATAGCAACGTACCAGTCGAATTCCATTCCGAGCCTAGCCTTGTGCAAGCTCCTTCCCTTTCTTCCTACTACATTCTCCCTTTCCCTTAGCAAGTTTCTTGAGGAAATCAACCCCTAAAGCAAACATGCAATAAGCTATCCCCTGACCTCACCCTTCCAATGAACAAAGAAATTCCAGCTGAAAAATTCTCTCCTCCCCTTTTTTTTTCTAACTTTTGGCTATCAAGAACAAGGATGGACAACCTTGTTCTTTTCACCCTTTTCTTGTTTTTTTTAATACTTATTTCCTATTATAAAACCATGTAGTCATTATAATATTAATACAAAATGCATATATTTTGTATCCCATACCATCATGGCCGGCCACTTCCTCTAAAGTGGGGAATTTGACATGCAAGTCCACATTTTTTTCCACCATGCATTATTTGCCCACTACAATTTAACCTATCACATTTCCAAAGTTTCACACATAAGTCCTTTCTAATAACTTTCACATACAATTGACAAAATCAAAGCATGAAATTTTCACGCATGCACTTTCACATATATTAAACACAAAATATAACATCTAATTATTTCTGTGACTCGGTTTTGTGACACGAAACCACTTTCCGACTAGGGCCAAATTAGGGCTATCACAGGTGATACTTTCAAAAAGACTTTGTCTCTGATCTAAAACTCTATATCTTTTCGTTTCAAGTCTGCATATGATTTCTGACGATCTGATGCAGTTTTCAAACTTTCACGAATTACTTTCACTCTCTGTTCAGTCTCTCTGATCAAGTCAACCCTGTGTATCTTGTTTTCATTGAGTTCAGTCCAATACAATGGTGTACGACATTTACGACAGTACAAAGCCTCGTAAGGTGCCATTTTGATACTCGATTGAAAGCTATTATTGTATGCAAATTCAATCAGAGATAAGTATCGTTCCCACGTACCTTCGAACTTGAGAATGCAACATCTCAACATATTCTCAAGTATCTGAATGATTCGCTCAGGCTGACCATTTGTTTGCAGATGGAAAGCAGTGCTAAAATGTAATTTAGTACTTAGTGCATCTTGCAGTTTTTTCCAAATCCGCGATGTAAACCTCGGATCTCTATCCAAAACAATAGAAATAGGCACACCGTGTAATCTAACAATCTGAGAAACATATAACTCAGTAAGCTTGTCAAGCAAATAATCTGTACGAATTGGAATAAAGTGAGTCAATTTAGTCAATCTATCCAAAACAACCTAGATTGCATCTTTCTTTCTTGGTGTCAATGATAAACCGGATACAAAATCCATCGTGACCCTGTCCCATTTCCACTTAGGTATCATGATCGGCTAAAGCAACCCAGAAGGTACCTGATGTTCGGCTTTTACTTGCTGAAAGACAAAACATTTCGAAACAAAGTCAGAAATGTCTCGTTTTATACCATGCCACCAGTAAAGCTGTTTTAGATCATTATAAATCTTTGTACTACCTGGGTGAACAGATAACCGACTACTGTAAGCTTCATTCAAAATCATCTGAATCAACTTTAACTTTCTCGGAACACATATTCGATTTCTGAACCTCAAATAACCCTTAGTATCAACTCTAAACTCTGAATCAACATTCAAATTACATTGAGCTCGCTTTGCTAACAAATCATCATCAACTTTCTGAGCATCACAAATTTGTTGAACAAATAATAGTCTTGCTTTGAATTCAGCTACTACCGAGCCATCATCAGACATAGCTATATGCATATTCATTGCACGCAAAGCAAACAGTGATTTTTGGCTTAAAGCATCAGCAACAACTTTAGCCTTTCTCGGGTGATTGTAATGCCTCTTACCCATTCTCGAGACCAGGACCAGGCACGAGGCATTACCAGACACATACTCGAATATTTTCAGGAAAGACAAGTAATAAAATTTCGTTCCAATTTGAACCCATTCAAACAACATCATAGTGTTCCTATTATGGTCCTATGAGACCCAAAACACACATTGAAAATGCTCCGGGACTAAACCAAGAACCTAAGAAAATTTTATGAAAATTTCTAGGTTAATGTCTCACACACCAGTATGGAGACAATGCACATGCCCGTGTGCTTTAGGACACACCCATGTCCCCTACTCGTGTGGAATTAATTGAATTTATTTCCTATTTCGAACCTACAGGGGCTTTCACATGGCCGAGCAACGCCCGTGTCCCTCACACGGCCTAGACACACCTGTGTGATCGCCCGTGTCCAAAAACTTGGACATTCTGTTTTTGACGTCAGCATGCATTTAGGGGCACATGGCCAAGACACACGCCCGTGTGCTAGGCTGTGCCCTCCACAAGGTTGACACACACAACCATGTCTCTACCAGTGTGTTTACTACTACCATTCTGAGTTAAAAATTTTTAGGTGCAGGGGACACGCGGCCGTTTCACACGCCCATAGGGCAGTCCGTGTGTCACACATGGCCTAGACACATGCCTGTGTGTCTACCTGTGTGGACCTTGTTAGGCTATTTCCCAAGCCTTTGGTCACCCTCTATCATTCCCATACTCTTATAGATTACCATAATACATAGCAAGGCCTAATTATACATCCCAAATGACCTTAATATATCTCATTGCATGTAAACCTCATCTTATTAGTTTTATACATGCTAGGTTATTCCCTTTTGTATTAAGGATTTCTATGTCTTATAACGCAATTAAGATTGGCTCATTATCTTAACTCATTGCCAAATTTTCACCTAACCACCTCATGTGATTTGGTCATATTACATATGACTAATTGTAACACACCATATTTAATCATCACAAGAACATTGGAACATATCATGCACAATTTTGTAGGTCGTAACCTACACCAAAATGAGCCAATTCCTATGGCCATATACAAGTGAATATGTATACTTTTATAAGCCTTCGTATTGGCTAATCAAATGACACATATAACAAAACAAAAAAAGCCCTATACATGCCACTGAACAAAACAAAAGTATCTATATACCAAAGTTCGACAAGATGATAGTGTGTTGATTCTCTATCCGTCTTCCAACCGATTAGTTAGCATACATCCATATTATGCAATGAAACCAACAAGCATGAATTAGTTTTCCCTATCACATGACTCAATTGACAAGTTTGCCTCATAAAAATACACCATGTGAATTTGTCTTAGGTGAGCTCATCATCCAACAATTTCATTTTTATATCTCATGTTAATCTTGTTGAGTTTCTTGGAAATCTCGATGGATTATCCATTTACCGTCAAGTAATAAAAGCGATCATCTCAAGTACGTACTCCTGCGAACCTCACATCTTACGGTAGGATTACCAATCCAGGCTAAATCCCCTGCAATATAAACCCATAGGGTGATGTCGGGATTACCAGTCCAAGCTAAATCACTTATTGCGAAAAACACCCCTAATGAGCTCGGATCTGAATGACCAGTCCAGGATAAATTCAGACCCTAATCGGATTACCCGTCCGGGCTAAATACACAATGCACACATATTCTGCGAGAGGCTCGATAACTCGAGGAACACCCGTCCGGGCTAGATCATTTCTAAATTTGAGATCAACGGATTACCCGTCTGGGCTAAATCCTTTTTCTGCAACACATGTAGGATCTCAAGTCATGTAAGACAATGTTTATCCATCGAATTTCCCTTTTTACTTCAATCAGGACATTTATTATCATATCATTATTATTAACATATTTCATGGATTTTCAAGCCATCATTATAACCATTTATCATACATTCTAACACATGAAATTACTTAATTTACTTAAAGTTATTTGAACTTACTTGGTATACATTTCGGTTTCACGTTTCGGTTATTCCAAAACCTTTCGTTTCCCTCAATCGACCTCTGGAATTTGTTCCTCGGGGTCTATAACAATAAAAATGAATTATTAACACCTCACATTATACTTTTTGATTCTAAATTTCACCCCAGACAAAATAACTGTTTTGGCCCTGACCTTTCACATTATTTACGATTTAGTCCCTAGGCTCGTATGATGAAATGCATGAATTTTCTACATTACCCCAAGCCTAGTCAAATGTTATTTCCTCTTATGGCAGCCCACATTTTTCCATTATTTCACATTTCTACAACATATTTTACACCTTTTGCAAAAATGTCCTTTTAGGGGTTTTTCATGAAATCACCTAGAAAAAGATGTTTAACACACATCCAACTTTCATATTCCTCCATAAAACATCAAAGAATAAACATGTCACACATGGGTCACTTTGCAAACATGAACCCTAACTCAAAATATGGGTAGAAATGGAGAGAGTAAGCTACCGGGATTTTAAAAATACGAAGAACATTAAAATTGGGGTTTGGGAGCACTTTGTGACAGCCCAAAATTGACCCTAGTCGGGAAGTGGTTTTGGGACTGCTAAACCGAGTCACCGAAAGGTTCGAATGTGATGTTTATTGTCTAGAATATGTAATCATGAATGTGTGAAAATTTCAAGCTTCGATTTAGTCGTTTGCATGTGAATTTAGTCAATAGGACTTATATGAGAAAATTTTAAAATGTGATAGGTCAATGCATGAGGACCTATTAGTGCATGTGAAAGAAAAAGGGGACTTGCATGTCAAATTCCCCCTCCCTAATATGTAGTGGCCGGCCATGCTATGGGTGGAAACATGTCTCGAACATGTTATGCTAGTGATGTATGTTAAGAAAAATAAAATAATGAGCATGGTGATTAAATAATGAAAGGAAGGGTGATGAAAAAAAAATAACATGGTCTCATCCATACCCCCTTGTTGCCGTGAATTGAATAAAGAAAACAAAAAAAAAAGTGTTCATTCTTGAACATCCTTGGCCGAATAGAGGAAAGAAAGGAAGGGGAAAAGCTTGAGAAAATCGGCTATGGTGGTTTGCTAGACTAAGGTATGTTTGATATTATTCTTTGAGATGCATGTATATTTTAAGTTGTAAGTGAAAATCTACCTAGCCATGGTTCAAATTTTGTTAATTGATGGAGATGATATTCGGCCATGAATGTTACATTCTTGGTTGGTATTTTGATGTCTTTGGTGATGAGGTATGAAGATGGTTGATTTTGAGTGTTTAATAAAAAGGATGCATGAATTATTGTTAAATAATGGTCGAATGTAGCATGATTAAAGATGTGAATAAATTGAAGTTAAGGAGGTTGTCAATGAAAAATATGAGTTGGATGAGGCTTAAAGAATAAAAATCTAGGTGACTAGAGGTCAAGGACATTCGGTCATAGGCTTGTGTGCTAGCAAAATCGGCCAAGTGTTTATGCGGTGGAAATTAAGTGTTAAATGGAATGAAAATGATGTTATATGGGGGTATGTATATTCGGCCATATGAGTAAATATATAGATGATGTTAAATTTGATTATGTATAATGGGCATTAAGATGTGGAACATAAGAAATGTAGTATATGTGGATTTACATGATGTTATAGTTGACATTGTGCGTATACACATGCATTCGGCCATCTAATTGAGTATGAAGGTGGTGTTAAATCTAATTGTGATGCCCATTCCGAAGTATATATATATACATATATATATACATAAGTATGCCATTCGTGATGTTACCTTTAATTATGTGTGTAATCGACTAAATGGGTAATTAGTGAGGATGGTTGCCGAATATACAAACATACATAAGCATGTGTAATTGAATTATGAATGTTTAACAAGATGGTTAAACTAGTGAATTATTGATTAAGCTCAAGGAGCTAAAGAAGGAGAATCAAGCAAAGGCAAAGAAAAGATCACTGAGTAGCCGAGTTGGAACCGTCTTACCCAACACAAGGTAAGTCATTAAGCATGTAGTTGGTATTATTTCAAATGGTCATAATGTTTATGTATTGATGCTGAATGGAATGAATAAATATACATATATATATATGCATGTACGTATGTGATGATGAAATTGTTGAATGAAAAGAAAAGATGTAAGATGTACTGAGTTGTTGATCTCGGCACTAAACGTGCGGGTATAACCATTTATGACCATGAGATTGGCGCTAAGTGCGCGGGATTAAATTGTACAGCACTAAGTGTGCGATTTGACTATGTTGCACTAAGTGTGCGAAATGAATATGATGCACTAAGTGTGCGAATTGACCATGCGGCACTAAGTGTGCGAGTTTGACTATGTAGCACTAAGTGTGCGATTTGATTACGTAGCACTAAGTGTGCGAGTTGATTATATAGCACTGAGTGTGCGGACTCAATATACATTCGTGAATCATTATGGACACTATGTGTGCAACACTATTGAGTCAATCGCGGACAGCGGATCGGGTAAGTGTCTTGAGTACATGGCTAATAGGTGCTATGCTTATACTTGGTGTTGAGCTCGGTAAGTTTGAACCTATGTGACAAATATACTTGAAGTCATGTACATAAAATTTATCGTAGGATAGGTGAAAGGCCGTTTAGTCGTTTGATTGTAACGAAAATAAATTGATTTATGAAAATGCTTCAATGTCCTATTGATGAGTATATGGAATGTGAATGCATGAATTGATATGAAACTGAATCGATAGGTTGGAGGAACTATGGTATGGTTCGGTATGGATGGAGTAAATTGTCTCGTTCCATTTTGTTTCCTCTTGTGATAATGTTATTGATGGATGGTAGTGCATTGCTTATGACTTACTGAGTTATAAACTCACTCGGTGTTTCCTTGTCACCCATTATAGGTTGCTTGGACTCATCTATTTTTTTTGCGGGGTCAGGCCGTCATCGAAGTCATCACACCGGATAGCAAGTTTTGGTACTTTCTTCTTAGTTGGCTTAGAAGAACATTTTGGCATGTATAAGCTATTACGTTGTGTTTGAACTTTGGCATGTAAACTTTAAGCCATGCGAAAATGGCACGAATGTTCGATTGAGTTGGATCAAGGGTAGGCATGAAATGGACCTAGTTACTTTCGTAACAGATGCTGGCAGCAGCAGTGTCATGAGATTGAAAAATCACTAAAAATAGTAGGAGTGGAATTAATTGATGAATAAATTATGTAATCGAAGCTCGATGAGTCTGTTTTCATGAGGAAGTAACGAAAAGATCATATGGGCAGTATATTAAGAGATAAACAGATTTTTGTGGGACAGGGCCAGAACGGTTTCTGGATTCCCTGCTCCGACTTTGGAAATTCATTATAAATTAACCAGAGATAATTAGGAGTCATACCATATATGTATAGATTCCTCTCTGAGTCTAGTTTCTATAGAAACAAACGGCATCAGTATTGAAACTCTGTGCAGGGAGATATCCAAGTCGTAATGCACAAAGGTCAGTGTAGTCGACCCCTGCAACATGGGAGAATTTGACTAATAAACTGTACTAATTGGCCCGACCAAAAATTCTATAAAAAAATACATAGATGGGCACATGAGTCTAGTTTCTGGGAAAAATTACGAAACTGATTTTTGAGTTACGAAACTCAAGATATGATTTTTAAAACGACTTGTACACAGATTGGGCAGTGTCTGGAAAATAATTTTTATAAGGGGTTAAAGTCAGTTAACACCTCGTGTTCGACTACGGTGTCGGTTTCGGGTTCGGGGTGTTACATTTCATTGGTATCAGAGCTATGGTTTAGTCGGTTCTAGGACTACCATAGCACGTATGAGTCTAGCTATACATGCCGAATGTTAATGTTTAACTGTGTGATGACTTCTGACGGTTAAAATTTATGTTTTGATTAGTAAATGGATCCCGGTGTAGAGAGAACCTTGGCGGATGACATTGAAAGTGTAGCGGCTGCTCCTGGACAAGGGACGCCGCCTGTTGAACCTCAGTCATCTGCGAATAATCAAGGTGAGGGGCTAAACAAGCCTTCTTTACCATGATGAATGAGTGGGTCGCGCAATATGCCCGAACCAACCCGGCTGTCCAACAATTCCCAAATTTGAATAATCCACCCCAAGAGCCTGTAATGCCATCAGTCGCTGATCCTGTGAGGCTGAGTAAGCCACCTGTAGACTTGATTAGGAAGCGTGGGGCCGAGGAGTTCAAGGCCATAGTAACTGATGATGCCGAGAGGGCCGAGTTCTGGCTTGATAACACCATTCGGGTGTTCGATGAATTGTCATGCACACCCGATGAATGTCTAAAGTGTGCTATATCCTTGTTACGGGACTCAGCCTACTATTGGTGGAGGACCCTGATTTCCATAGTCCCAAACGAACGAGTAACTTGGGACTTCTTTCAGACGGAATTTCGAAAGAAATATATTAGTCAACGGTTCATTGATCAAAAGCGTAAGGAATTCTTGGAACTTAAGCAAGGCCGTATGACAGTATCTGAATACGAACATGAATTCGTAAGACTCAGTAGGTATGCCTGGGAGTGTGTAGCTGATGAGGTTGCTATGTGCAAAAGATTCGAAGAAGGATTGAATGAAGATTTAAAGCTACTAATGGGTATTTTGGAAATAAAAGAATTCGTAACACTAGTCGAACGAGCCTGCAAGGCGGAAGAACTTGGAAAGGAGAAGAAGAAGGCTGAATTTGAGGCTAGAGACTATCGTAAAAGATCGACGGGTAAAGCTCCGTTCTCAGCTGTAAAGAAGTTCAGGGAGGACATTAATAAGTCGAGGGTGACTGCGGGAATTTCCATCAGGGCAAGACCATCGATGGGCTCCCGAGCTACTTCGGTAGCTAGTGTGGGCAATAATCGTCACGAGAAACCTGAATGTCCCCAATGTGGAAGATGACACCTAGGTGAATGTTGAGGCAAGTCTACTAGCAGGGCCTGTTATGGATGCGGTTCGAAGGACCACTTTATTAGAGATTGCACGGAGCTGGATGAGAAGAATAAGATTCAAGGTCCAAGACCTAGTGGAGTGACATCTAGAGGTAGACCACCGAGAATTTTAGGAGGCAGGGGTGGTAGTCAGAGGGGGGCCTCTGATACGGCCGATCGAGCCGAGAACCGTACTCCTGCTAGAGCATATGCCATTTGCGCACGAGAGGAGGTATCCTCCCCCGACGTCATCACTGGTACCTTCACTCTCTTTGATACTAATGTGATTGCATTGATTGACCCTGGCTCTACTCATTCATATGTATGTGAAACCTTAGCATCCAGTAAGACTCTACCTGTTGAGTCTACTGAGTTCGTAATTCGAGTGTCAAACCCTTTGGGTCAATGCGTACTAGTTGATAAAGTGTGTAAGAGATGCCCTCTAAAAATCCAAGAATCCTGTCTTCCGGCCGATTTGATGCTTTTGCCGTTTGACGAATTTGACGTTATTCTTGGTTTGGATTGGTTGACCGCGCATGATGCGGTTGTGAATTGCAAAAGCAAGACTATTGATTTGAGGTGCGCAAATAACGAGATAATTCGAATTGAGTCTACGGACTTAAGGGGATTGCCAGCTGTAATATCGGCAATGTTGGCCCAGAAATATGTAAGAAAAGGGTGCGAAGCATACCTTGCGTATGTACTTGATGACAAAGAGTTAGAAAAGAAACCCGAATTTGTGCCGGTGGTTTGTGAATACCCGGATGTTTTTCCTGAAGAGTTACCGGGTTTGCCACCTGTTCGGGAGGTAGAGTTTGGTATTGAGCTTGTACCTGGAACTACGCCAATTTCGATCGCTCCGTATCGTATGGCACTAACCGAGTTAAAAGAGTTGAAAGCTCAGTTGCAAGAATTGACGGATAGAGGTTTCGCTCGACCGAGTTTCTCACCTTGGGGTGCACCAGTATTGTTCGTGAAAAAGAAGGACGGAACCATGAGGTTGTGCATTGACTATCGACAACTGAATAAAGTGACGATAAAGAATAAGTATCCGTTACCGCGTATCGATGATCTGTTCGATCAATTAAAGGGAGCATCGGTGTTTTCAAAGATAGATTTGAGATCGGGTTATTATCAGTTGCGGATTCGAGATTCGGACGTACCCAAAACTGCTTTCAGAATGAGGTACGGTCACTACGAGTTCTTAGTGATGCCGTTTGGGCTCACTAATGCCCCTGCGGTGTTTATGGATTTGATGAATCGGATCTTCAGGCCGTATTTGGATCGGTTCGTAGTTGTGTTTATTGATGACATCTTGGTCTATTCAAGAGATGAGACCGAACATGCTGAGCATCTGAGGCTAGTGTTGCAAATTTTGCGGGATAAGCAGTTATATGCTAAGTTCAGTAAGTGTGAGTTCTGGTTAAGAGAGGTTCGCTTCTTGGGTCATGTGGTATCCGCATCGGGTATTCGAGTTGACCCGAGCAAAATTTCAGCCATACTTAACTGGAAGCCTCCGAGAAATGTTACCGAAGTCCGGAGCTTTCTAGGGCTCGCCGGTTATTACCGACGATTTGTCAAAGGTTTCTCGATGATAGCCACACCAATGACGAAGCTACTTCAAAAGGATGTTAAGTTCGAATGGACGGAGAAATGTCAAAAAAGCTTCGATCAACTGAAAACTCATTTGACTGAAGCTCCAATTTTGGTGCAACCCGAATCGAGTAAAGAGTTTGTCATTTATAGTGACGCATCCCTACTTGGGTTGGGTTGCGTATTGATGCAAGAAGGTCGAGTTGTGGCCTATGCGTCGAGACAATTGAAGCCACACGAGAGAAATTATCCGACCCATGATGTCGAACTAGCCGCCATTGTGTTTGCATTGAAAATATGGCGACAGTATTTGTTTGGTGAGAAGTGCCATGTGTTTTCGGATCACAAAAGTCTCAAATATTTGATGACTCAACGAGACTTGAATCTGCGACAAAGACGTTGGCTTGAGTTGTTGAAAGATTACGAGCTTGTCATTGATTACCACCCGGGAAAGGCTAATGTGGTTGCGGACGCCTTAAGCCGAAAATCACTGTTTGCTTTGCGAGCGATGAATGTACACTTGTCTGTTCTACCTGACAATGTGTTAGTAGCTGAATTAAAAGCCAAACCATTATTGACTCATCAAATTCGTGAAGCTCAGAAAGTCGATGATGAATTGGTTGCAAAACGAGCTGAGTGTGTTCCGAACAAGGAATCGGAGTTTCAGATTGATGATGATGGTTGTTTGAGGTTTAGAAGTCGTTTGTGTGTTCCAAGGAATTCGGAACTCATTCCGATGATTCTGAACGAAGCCCATTGTAGCCGAATGTCAATTCACCCGGGGAGCACGAAATGTACAAAGACTTGAAACGTCGGTTCTGGTGGCATGGTATGAAACGAGACATCTCCGACTTTGTTTCGAGATGTTTAATATGTCAACAAGTGAAAGCGGAACATCAAGTGCCTTCAGGGTTACTTCAGCCGATCATGATACCCGAGTGGAAATGGGACCGAGTCACAATGGACTTTGTGTCCGGACTGCCATTGTCCGCAAGTAAGAAGGATGCGATTTGGGTTGTTGTTGATAGGCTGACTAAGTCGGCTCACTTTATCCCCGTGCGTACGGATCTTTCATTGGATAAACTAGCCGAATTGTATGTCTCTCAGATTGTGAGATTACATGGAGTACCTATTTCTATCGTGTCGGATAGAGATCCGAGATTCACCTCACGATTTTGGAAGAAATTGCAAGAAGCTTTGGGTACCAAGCTGCATTTTAGCACCGCTTTTCACCCCCAAATCGATGGTCAATCCGAGCGGATAATTCAGATACTTGAGGATATGTTGAGATGTTGCATCCTCGAGTTCAGTAGTTAATGGGAACGGTATTTACCTTTGATTGAATTCGCTTACAACAATAGTTTTCAATCAAGTATTAAGATGGCACCTTATGAGGCTTTGTACGGTCGTAAATGCCGTACGCCATTGTTTTGGACCGAGCTTGGTGAAAGTAAAATTTTCGGAGTTGATTTGATTAAAGATGCCGAACAAAAAGTAAAGGTAATCCGCGAAAGTCTGAAGGTAGCCACAGATCGTCAAAAATCGTATGCGGATTTAAAACGAAAGGACATTGAATATCAGGTGGGAGATAAAGTGTTTCTTAAAGTGTCACCTTGGAAGAAGGTACTCAGATTTGGCCGTAAAGGCAAGTTGAGCCCGAGATTCATTGGGCCGTACGAAATTTCCGAACGAGTGGGGCCGGTTGCATATAGATTGATTTTGCCCCCTGAACTTGAAAGGATGCACGATGTCTTCCATGTTTCAATGCTTCGACGTTATAGATCCGATCCGTCACATGTGATTAATCCCTCAGAAGTTGAAATTCAATCTGACTTGAGCTATGAAGAAGAACCGATTCGTATCCTAGCTCGTGAAGTGAAAGAGTTGCGAAATAAAAGGGTTCCGTTGGTTAAGGTGTTGTGGCTCAAACACGGGATCGAGGAAGCAACCTGGGAACCCGAGAGCTCGATGAAAGAACGATATCCAAACCTATTTACCGGTAAGATTTTCGAGGACGAAAATTTCTTAAGTGAGGGAGAGTTGTGACAGCCCAAAATTGACCCTAGTCGGGAAGTGGTTTCGGGACCGCTAAACCGAGTCACCGAAAGGTTCAAATGTGATGTTTATTGTCTAGAATATGTAATCATGAATGTGTGAAAATTTCAAGCTTCGATTTAGTCGTTTGCATGTGAATTTAGTCAATAGGACTTATATGAGAAAATTTTAAAATGTGATAGGTCAATGCATGAGGACCTATTAGTGCATGTGAAAGAAAAAGGGGACTTGCATGTCAAATTCCCCCTCCCTAATATGTAGTGGCCGGCCATGCTATGGGTGGAAACATGTCTCCAACATGTTATGCTAGTGATGTATGTTAAGAAAAATAAAATAATGAGCATGGTGATTAAATAATGAAAGGAAGGGTGATGAAAAAAAAAAAAAACATGGTCTCATCCATACCCCCTTGTTGCCGTGAATTGAAGAAAGAAAACAAAAAAAAAAGTGTTCATTCTTGAACATCCTTGGCCGAATAGAGGAAAGAAAGGAAGGGGAAAAGCTTGAGAAAATCGGCTATGGTGGTTTGCTAGACTAAGGTATGTTTGATATTATTCTTTGAGATGCATGTATATTTTAAGTTGTAAGTGAAAATCTACCTAGCCATGGTTCAAATTTTGTTAATTGATGGAGATGATATTCGGCCATGAATGTTACATTCTTGGTTGGTATTTTGATGTCTTTGGTGATGAGGTATGAAGATGGTTGATATTGAGTGTTTAATAAAAAGGATGCATGAATTATTGTTAAATAATGGTCGAATGTAGCATGATTAAAGATGTGAATAAATTGAAGTTAAGGAGGTTGTCAATGAAAAATATGAGTTGGATGAGGCTTAAAGAATAAAAATCTAGGTGACTAGAGGTCAAGGACATTCGGTCATAGGCTTGTGTGCTAGCAAAATCGGCCAAGTGTTTATGTGGTGGAAATTAAGTGTTAAATGGAATGAAAATGATGTTATATGGGGGTATGTATATTCGGCCATATGAGTAAATATATAGATGATGTTAAATTTGATTATGTATAATGGGCATTAAGATGTGGAACATAAGAAATGTAGTATATGTGGATTTACATGATGTTATAGTTGACATTGTGCGTATACACATGCATTCGGCCATCTAATTGAGTATGAAGGTGGTGTTAAATCTAATTGTGATGCCCATTCCGAAGTATATATATATACATATATATATACATAAGTATGCCATTCGTGATGTTACCTTAATTATGTGTGTAATCGACTAAATGGGTAATTAGTGAGGATGGTTGCCGAATATACAAACATACATAAGCATGTGTAATTGAATTATGAATGTTTAACAAGATGGTTAAACTAGTGAATTATTGATTAAGCTCAAGGAGCTAAAGAAGGAGAATCAAGCAAAGGCAAAGAAAAGATCACTGAGTAGCCGAGTTGGAACCGTCTTACCCAACACAAGGTAAGTCATTAAGCATGTAGTTGGTATTATTTCAAATGGTCATAATGTTTATGTATTGATGCTGAATGGAATGAATAAATATACATATATATATATGCATGTACGTATGTGATGATGAAATTGTTGAATGAAAAGAAAAGAGGTAAGATGTACTGAGTTGTTGATCTCGGCACTAAACGTGCGGGTATAACCATTTATGACCATGAGATTGGCGCTAAGTGCGCGGGATTAAATTGTACAGCACTAAGTGTGCGATTTGACTATGTTGCACTAAGTGTGCGAAATGAATATGATGCACTAAGTGTGCGAATTGACCATGCGGCACTAAGTGTGCGAGTTTGACTATGTAGCACTAAGTGTGCGATTTGATTACGTAGCACTAAGTGTGCGAGTTGATTATATAGCACTGAGTGTGCGGACTCAATATACATTGGTGAATCATTATGGACACTATGTGTGCGACACTATTGAGTCAATCGCGGACAGCGGATCGGGTAAGTGTCTTGAGTACATGGCTAATAGGTGCTATGCTTATACTTGGTGTTGAGCTCGGTAAGTTTGAACCTATGTGACAAATATACTTGAAGTCATGTACATAAAATTTATCGTAGGATAGGTGAAAGGCCGTTTAGTCGTTTGATTGTAACGAAAATAATTTGATTTATGAAAATGCTTCAATGTCCGATTGATGAGTATATGGAATGTGAATGCATGAATTGATATGAAACTGAATCGATAGGTTGGAGGAACTATGGTATGGTTCGGTATGGATGGAGTAAATTGTCTCGTTCCATTTTGTTTCCTCTTGTGATAATGTTATTGATGGATGGTAGTGCATTGCTTATGACTTACTGAGTTATAAACTCACTCGGTGTTTCCTTGTCACCCATTATAGGTTGCTTGGACTCATCTATTTTTTTTGCGGGGTCAGGCCGTCATCGAAGTCATCACACCGGATAGCAAGTTTTGGTACTTTCTTCTTAGTTGGCTTAGAAGAACATTTTGGCATGTATAAGCTATTACGTTGTGTTTGAACTTTGGCATGTAAACTTTAAGCCATGCGAAAATGGCACGAATGTTCGATTGAGTTGGATCAAGGGTAGGCATGAAATGGACCTAGTTACTTTCGTAACAGATGCTGGCAGCAGCAGTGTCATGAGATTGAAAAATCACTAAAAATAGTAGGAGTGGAATTAATTGATGAATAAATTATGTAATCGAAGCTCGATGAGTCTGTTTTCATGAGGAAGTAACGAAAAGATCATATGGGCAGTATATTAAGAGATAAACAGATTTTTGTGGGACAGGGCCAGAACGGTTTCTGGATTCCCTGCTCCGACTTTGGAAATTCATTATAAATTAACCAGAGATAATTAGGAGTCATACCATATATTTATAGATTCCTATCTGAGTCTAGTTTCTATAGAAACAAACGGCATCAGTATTGAAACTCTGTGCAGGGAGATATCCAAGTCGTAATGCACAAAGGTGTGTGTAGTCGACCCCTGCAACATGGGAGACTTTGACTAATAAACTGTACTAATTGGCCCGACCAAAAATTCTAGAAAAAAATACATAGATGGGCACATGAGTCTAGTTTCTGGGAAAAATTACGAAACTGATTTTTGAGTTACGAAACTCAAGATATAATTTTTAAAATGACTTGTACACAGATTGGGCAGTGTCTGGAAAATAATTTTTATAAGGGGTTAAAGTCAGTTAACACCTCGTGTTCGACTCCGGTGTCGGTTTCGGGTTCGGGGTGTTACACACTTACTATTGAGCTTGAAAATGTTGAAAACCCTAGCTATGGAGGGCTTGAGAAATTCAGTTGGATGAGGGAGAAGAATGACTAATCAATTTCCCATTTTATTTCATTAATTAGCCAAATGACCAAAATGCCCTTAAGCCCTTTCTTTAAAATTTTATCTATACATGCCCATTTTTGTCCAAAAACATAGAAATTAGGCAAACTGCTCCTTAAGGACTTCTACTTGATAATCTAAAGCAATTTCATACAAATTGCTTCTAGAATCCAAGTTTTGCACTTAATTCAATTTGGTCCTTAGTTTCCAATTGGACACCTTACTTATAGAATTTCCTTATGAAACTTTAACACATGCATATTTTCATATTCTAGACCTCATAATAATCATAAAATAAATATTTCAGATTCAAATTTTTGGTCTTGATATCACAGTTCCGACTAGGCCCTATTTCGAGATGTTACTTTTCTCCCCTCCTTAGGGACTTTCGTCCTAGAAAGTATTACTAGTAAATAGGTTTGGATATTGGCTTCTCATGGTTTCTTTCGTCTCCTATGTCGTCTCTTCCACACCATGCTGATGCCATAAGACTTTTACCAAGGCCATATCTTTATTTCTCAGCTGTTTAACCTCACTGGCCAAAATCTTGACCCGTTCTTCACCATAAGTCATGTCTGGTTTAATTTCAATCTCCGTTGGTGAAATCACATGAGAGAGGTTTGATCGATATCGCTTTAACATAGATACATGGAACACGTCGTGAATCTTTTCCAGTTTTGATGGCAATGCTAACCGATATGGCAAAGGTCTAACTCGTTCAATAACCTCATATGGTCCAATAAACCGTGGACTTAATTTCCCTTTCAGGCCAAATCTGAATACCTTTTTCCATGGAGATACTTTCAAGAATACTTTATCTCTGACTTGGAACTCAATCTCTTTTCTTTTTAGATCAACATATGACTTTTTTCTATCCGATGCTGCTTTTAAGCAATCACGTATCACTTTAACCTTTTCTTCTCCTTAATTAGATCAACTCCGTGAATCTGACTCTCCTTGAGTTTTGTCCAATACAATGGAGTTCGGCACTTTCTGCCATACAAGGCCTCATAAGGCACCATCTTAAAACTCGTTTGAAAACTGTTATTGTAGGCGAACTCTACCAGTGGCAAGTATTTTTCTCAGCTACCTTGAAATTCGAGTATACAACAACGCAACATATCCTCAAGAATTTGAATCATTCGCTCAGACTGACCATCGGTCTGCGGGTGAAAAGCTGTACTAAAGCTCAACTTTGTACACAAGGCTTCTTGTAGCTTCTTCCAGAATCTCAGGTCTCTGTCTGAAATAATTGATAGCGGTACCCCGTGTAATCTCACAATCTTAAATATATACAAGTCGGCTAACTTGTCAAGAGAATAATTTTTCCTCACTGGGATAAAATGAGCTGACTTCGTCAACTTGTCCACCACAACCCATATAGCATCTTTCTTTTCGAGGTCAATGGTAATCCAGTCACGAAGTCCATAGTAATTCTGTCCCACTTCCATTTGGGGACCATTACAGGCTGCAGTAAACCTGAAGGTACTTGATGTTCTGCCTTGACTTGCTGGCATACCAAACATTTCGATATAAATTCGGAGATGTCTCTTTTCATGCCGTTCTACCAATACTTTTTCTTCAAATCATTATACATCTTGGTACTTCCCTGATGAATAGACAAACGACTATCATGTGCCTTTAGCAAAATCTTCCAAATAATTTCATCATTCTTCGATACGTAAAATCTGTCTCTGAACATCAAACATCCATCAGGACCAATCTAAAAGTTTGATTCAATGCCCAACTCACATTGAGCTCTTTTAGCTTGCAGGACACTATCATTAGCCTGAGCATCATAAATTTTTTGAAGAAATGTTGGCCTGACCCTTAACTCTGCCAAGACCGAACCATCATCAAACAACGCCAATCGAATGTTCATGGCCCTCAATACAAACAAGGATTTTCTGCTTAACGCGTCTGCAACCACATTCACCTTTCCTAGACGATAATCGATGATCAGCTCGTAATCTTTAATTAATTCTAACCATCTCCACTGTCTCATATTCAATTATTTAAGTCATCAAATACTTAAAACTCTTGTGGTCTGTGAATATACAACAAGTCTCAGCATATAAGTAATGCCTCCAGATTTTCAAGGCAAAAACAATGACAGCAAGCTCTAAGTCATGCTTCGGATAATTCTTCTCGTATGGCTTCAACTACCGCGAAGCATAGGCTATCACCTTGCCCTCTTGCATAAGTACACAACCCAGTCCATTTAAGGATGCATCACTGTAGACCACAAACTTCTTTCCCGGCTAAGGCAATACTAAAATTGGAGCTTCAGTTAGTAATGTCTTCAACTTTTCGAAACTCCACTGACACTTCTCTGTCCATTCAAACTTAACGTCTTTCTGTAGCAACCTCGTCATTGGAGTCGCTATCATGGGGAATCCTCTCACAAATCTTTGGTAGTAACCGACTAAGCCCAAAAAGCTTCTAACCTCGGTTATATTTTTAAGTGGTTTCCATTCAAAGATGGTAGAGATCTTACTTGGATCAACTCGGATGCCATCACCCGAAATAATATAACCCAAAACCCTACTTCTTGGAGCAAAAATTCACTCTTACTAAACTTAACATACAATTGTTTTTCCCGTAAGGTCTGCAACACAGTCCTTAGATGCTTCGCATGCTCTATCTCATCCTTTGAATAAATCAAAATGTCGTCAATGAACACAACGACGAATTTATCCAAGTATGGCTGAAATATCCTATTCATTAGGTCCATAAATATGGCCGGTGCATTCATTAACCCAAAGGGCATGACAAGAAATTCAAAGTGGCCATACCTCGTTCTGAAAGCTGTCTTAGGCACGTCTGGCTCCTTAACTCGCAACTGATAGTAGCCGAATCTCAGGTCTATCTTAGAGAATACAGTAGCTCCCCTCAATTGATCGAACAAATCATTGATCATTGGCAAAGGATACTTATTATTAATAGTTACCTTGTTCAGTTACTGATAATCTATACATAGCCTTATTGAACCATTTTCTTCTTTACAAATAATACGGGAGCACCCCAAGGCGAAAAGCTTGGCCTTGTAAAATCTTTATCCGTCAGCTCTTGTAACTGTGCTTTTAATATCCTATACGGAGCAATAGAAATAGGAACTGTTCCTAGCACTAGTTCAATACCAAACTCTATCTCTCTATCAGGAGGTAGTCCGGGTAATTCTTCTAGGAACATGTCTGGATATTCACATACTATTGGTACGAACTAAATCTTCAACTCTGTTTCCTTAGTGTTCAATACAAAAGCAAGGTAGGCTTTGTACCCCTTTCTCATATGTCTTTGAGCAGCTATTGATGTAATTACAACCGGCAGAGTATCCAACTCCCTTGAATCAACCCGTAAAATCTCACCATCTGGGCACTTCAGTTCAATATACTTACTACCACAGTTTACAATTACATCATACTTACTACAACAGTTTACAATTACATCATGCAGGGCTAACCAATCCATGCAGAGTATTACAGCAAACTCATCAAATGGAAATAACATAAGGTTAGCCGAAAAACAATGACCCTGAATCGTCAAAGGATAATTCTTATAGACTTTATCGACTAAGACTGACTTACCTAATGGGTTCGACACTCTGATTATAAATTCTATAGGTTCAATGGATATATTCATACTAGACACCAATCTCATGCAAATGTATGAATGCATCGATCCCGGATCAATTAAGGGAACAACACAAGTATTACAAAGAGAAAAAATACCAGCAATAACGTTAGGAGCAGAGGCTTCCTCTTGAGCGCGTATTGAATACATTCCTACCGGGTTCGAGTCTTTGATTTCGTAGTGTCTTTGGCCGTAACTCGACTGCCATTAGTACTTCTAGGATATCTCAGAGGTCTGCCTCGTAGAGTAGGAGTACTTGACTTCGGGACTAGTTCCATCTCTTTATTAGTTCGCTCTGGGAAATCTCTAAGGAAGTGGTCAAGAGAACCACATCTAAAGCACGAACCACTCTTCATTCGGCACTTTCCGAAGTGAAATTTATTACAGCTTTTACACTTTGGTTTTTAGTCATCTACACTCCCCCACACTAGTCACCATCGGGGAAGAAGACTTTTGATTACACTGTTTGGAGCTTCTCTCTCTACCCACATATCCTACCGATGAAGTGGAGCATTCATGTTGGCTTCTTGATTTCTTTGTGGGAAATGAGAGCGTCTTACTGCTGGATCTCTTGCTCGAAACTCGAGCTTCTCTCTTAGCTTGCTTCCTTTCATTATTGAGCTCGTCGGCCTTATTGGCTTGATCAACTAATGCAGCAACTCTCGTATCTCAAGGATCCCAATTAACAACTTGATTTCCTCATTCAGACCTTCCTCAAAGCGTTTACACATTTCTGACTTTATTTGGACCCATTCAGTCACATACTGACTTAGTCTTACGAATTCCCTTTTGAATTCCGATACTGTCTTATTTCCTTGTTTGAGTTCCAGGAATTCCTTTCGCTTCAAATCCAAGAACCTTTGAATAATGTATTTCTTCTTAAACTCCGCTTGGAAAAATTCCCAAGTAATGTTTTCCTTTGGTATCATTGAAGATACAGTCTTCCACCAGTGGTATGCAGTATCCTTCAGGAGAGATACAACATACTTTAAACACTCCTCAGGTGTACACGATAATTCGTCCAACACTCGTGTAGTATTCTCAAGCCAGAACTCTACTCGTTCAGCATCATAATCAATCTTAGCCCTAAATTCTTTAGCCCCATACTTTCTAAGCTTGTCTAAGGGGCTTTACCAATTCTTACAAGTGCCATACCTCGTGACACTTCCTCATCAAGTCGGTTAGGGGGCGGGGGAGGTCGTGGTATGTTAGGGCGATTCCTCAAATAATCCCCAAACCACTCATCCATCATGTCAAAGAAGGCGGCTCTGGCCTCTCTTCGGCCTTCAAATATAGGCCTTCTACTACTACTAGAAACAGCTCGTTGTACAAAAGCTGGAGCATGGCTCTCGGCTCTCGGCTCCCTCGAACTCATCTTGTGTTTTATTTGAAGAAATTTACTATATTAAAAGATAATTAAACAGTTAGGAGATGTCACACTATCAACGTTCAAATAATGGCATGTATAGCTAAACTCGATGCACTCTACGGTAGTCCTAGAATCGACTAAACCATAGCTCTGATATCACTAAATGTAACACCCTTTACCCATTCTCGAGATCAGGACCAAGCACGAGGCATTAATAGACACATACTCGGCTATTTTCAAGAAATACAGGTTATAAAATTTTGTTTCAATTTGTACCCAATCAAACAACATCTTAGTGTCCCTATTATGGGCCTACGAGGCCCAAAACATATATTGAAAATGCTCCGGGACTAAACCAAGGACCTAAGTAAATTTTAAGAAAATTTCTAGGTTAATGTCTCACACACCCGTGTGGAGATAATGCACGCGCCTGTGTGCTTTAGGACACGCCCATGTCCCCTACCCGTGTGGAATTAATTGAATTTATTTCCTATTTCGAACCTACAGGGGTTTTCACACGGCTGAGTACACGCCCGTGTCCCTAGCTCGTGTCCCTCACAGGCCTAGACACACCTGTGTGATCGCCCGTGTCCAAAAACTTCGACATTTTGTTTTTGACGTCAGCATGCATTTAGGGGCACACGGCCAAGACACACTCCCATGTGCTAGGCCGTGCCCTCCACAAGGTTGAGACACACGGCCGTGTCTCTACCCGTGTGTTTACTACCCGTGTGTTTATTACCATGCATTCTAACATAATGTAAGATTATATCAAAAACATCATCCGTTATCATACCATGAACTTCCCAAACTTACCTTCTCGTTTATCTAATTGAGACATGCCATAATTGAAAATTAAATCACATATCAAAAGCCATTATCAAATATGAGTTCAAACACAGATTAGCCAAATCTCATAGCTAACTATATACATCACAAAACATACTTCCCAACTACTAGCCTATACATGCCATACTTCAAATATTTACATTTTTAAAAGTACCAAAATGAAATTGATTAGTGTGGTGATGATCCTTGACTATCCCCGAGCCTTCAGTAGCTACAATAACTGTAAACAGACAGAAATCACACAGAGTAAGCTTTCGAAAGCTGAGAAAGCTCGTACTCAAAACATTAATAATATATGAACATAAAATGATAACCTATGAGTATTCACACAATTTCAATCCATATAACTATATCAACTCAATGAGATTCATATACATAACATCGTCTACCACTTAGGCAATGTACATACCTGAAGCTTCCTCTACTTATTCACTTTTGTACTTACCTCATGTTGAATGTTATAAGACTTTCCATAAGTTATTTGTATTTTATATATCAGCACACTTAGCGCTATAAGGTTAACCGAAGCTAAATATTTCCGCACACTTAGTGCCATCTCAAATAACTGAGACTAAGTCGGTATAGCACACTTAGTGCCTCAAATAGCCGAAGCTAGTTAAATCGCAAACTTAGTGCCAAAGCTAGTTTAAATCGCACACTCAGTGCTAAAACTTCTGACTTTCCTCGATCTAAGTCCGAATTCCTCCTTTCTTGATCTAAATGTATTCAAAATTAACCCTTTTATTCACCAAATAATTCAATTCAATCCATAAACACATATTTAGGGCATTTTACAAACTAGCCCTCACATTTTCACATTTGGACACTTTAGTCCCTATTTCACAAATTCACAAAATACACAAAATTTGTTTGCACACAAGCTTAGCCGAATTTTCATGGCTCTCATACAAGTCCATACATTTCATTTATTTCACATTTTGGTCCCTCAAAATAACATTCTCACAAATTAGCCCAATTTGCTCAAATTCATCTAAAATCCAAAGACAAAACATGTAAACCTAACATCATGCTTTCATATTTCACCATTTAATAGCACAAAACTCATGAATTCATCCATGGCACATTTTCAAATCATCAATGAAATCAGAAATTGAGGCATGGGCTTTATAGTACACTTAGCAACGATCATAAAAACGTAGAAATTATCAAAAATCGAAGTAAAAACATACTCGAATTAAGCTTCCAACTAGCTGAACCTTAGAACTCTTTATCTTTTCTTTTTGTTCTTTAATTTTCAGCACAAACAAAAGCATAAAATGCCTATTTTCAAGTTTTTTTTATAACATATATTAACATATTAAACATTTGACCATTATAACCTTTATTAAACCATTATAATCTCACCTAACACATGCCCTTTTATGTCCATTCAAACTTCCAATGGTCAATTAACCACATAAGGACCTTTACTCTAGAAAGCCAACTCAAATAAGCACTTAAACATCTAGCACACAACTTTTATATTTTATGCAATTAGGTCCTTTTTGCAAATTAAGCACACAAACAGTTAAATTTTCACTCGAGACTTTCACACACATCAATTCACTTATCAAATACACGAAAATTAATGTTAAAATATTTTTCTAACTCAAATTTGTGGTCCTGAAACCACTATTTCGACTAGGGTCAAAACTGAGCTGTTACAATTCTCCCCCTTAAGGATTTTCGTCCCCAAAAATCTTACCGTTAAATAGATTTTGATATTGCTATTTTATAGCATCTTCAGGCTCCCATGTGGCCTCTTCTATACCGTGCCGATGCCACATTACTTTAACTAATGGAATCTTCTTATTACGTAAATTTTTAACCTCTCGAGCTAAAATTCAGATCGGCTTTTCTTCGTAAGTCATATCAAACTGAATTTCGATCTCAAATGGAGGAATTACATGCGAAGGATTAAATCTGTATCATCGAAGCATCGATATGTGAAATACATTATGAATCTTTTCTAACTCTGGTGGCAACAACAATTTATATGCAACCGACCCAATATGCTCGATAATTTCATACGGCCCGATAAATCTTGGACTCAATTTGCCTTTTCTACCAAATCGAAGCACTTTCTTCCATGGAGACAAAAACACTTTCTCACCGATATTAAACTCAATATCTTTTCTTTTCAAATCTGCATATGATTCCTGATGATCAGAAGCTGCTTTCAAACTATCTCGGATCACATTCACTTTCTGTCCAGTTTCTTTTATCAAATCAATCCCGTGAATCTTATTTTCACTGAGCTCTGTCCAATACAAAAGTGTACCGCATTTACGACCGTATAAAGCTTCGTAAAGTGCCATTTTGATGCTCGACTGAAAAATGTTATTATAAGTGAATTCAGTCAAAGGTAAGTAGTGTTCCCACGTACTTTCAAACTCAAGAATGCAACATCTCAACATATCCTCGAGTATTTGAATAATTCGCTCGGATTGACCATCGTTTGCAGATGAAAAGTAGTGCTAAAATACAGTTTAGTACCTAGAGCATCTTGTAACTTCTTCAAAAATCGTGACGTGAATCTCGGATCTCTGTCTGAAACTATTGACAAAGGCACACCATGTAATCTCAGTATATCAGAAATGTATAAATTAGCTAATTTATCAAGCGAATAATCTGATCGAACCGGAATAAAATGAGCTGATTTTGTCAAACGATCAACTACAACCCAAATGGCATCCTTCTTTCTCGGAGGTAGAGGTAAACCCGACACAAAGTCCATGGTCACTCGGTCCCATTTCCACTCCGGAATCATAATCGGTTGTAGTAACCCAGACGGAACTAGATGTTCAGCTTTAACTTGCTGACAAATCAAACAATTAGAGACAAATTCAGAGATATCTCTTTTCATTCCGGACCACCAATAATGTTGTTTCAAGTCATTATACATTTTAGTACTACCTGGATGCACAGATAACCGACTACCTTGAGCTTCACTCAGAATCATTTGAATGAACTCGGGATTTCTCGGAATACAAATCCTATCTCAAAATCTTAAACAATTATCTTTATCAACTCTAAACTCTGAATCAGTCTCTACATCACATTGAGCTCTTTTAGCCAAAATCTCATTATCAATCTTCTGAGCTTCGATAATCTATTGTAAGAACAAGAGTCTCGCTTTTAATTCAACTAAAAAACTAAATGAGCATTTTCGCACACAAAGAAAATAATTATTTTCGACTCAAAGCATCTGCAACAACATTTGCTTTTCCCGGGTGATAATCAATCACTAGTTCATACTCTTTCAACAATTCTAACCATCTTCTCTTCGCAAATTCAAATCTTTCTGAGTCATCAAATACTTCAAACTCTTATGATCAGAAAACACATGACATTTCTCACCAAACAGATAGTGACGCCGAATCTTCAAAGCAAACACAATAGCAGCTAACTCGAGGTCGTGAGTTGGATAGTTCTTTTCATGCGGCTTTAGTTCTCTCGATGCATAAGCTATAACTTTCCCTTCTTGCATTAAAACACCTCCCAAACCAATCAATGGAGCATCACTATAAATCACAAATTCTTTACTCAATTCAGGTTGGACCAATACCGGAGCTTCAGTCAACACAGCTTTCAACTGATCAAAGCAGTTTTGACATTTTTCAGACCACTGAAACTTTACATCTTTCTGGATCAATTTTGTCAACGGATTCGCAATCATCGAGAAACCTTTTATGAATCTTCTATAGTATCCAGCGAGTCTTAGAAAACTGCAAACTTCAGAAACATTTCTCGGAGGTTTCCAATCCAAAATAGCTAAAATTTTGCTTGGATCAACTCGGATACCCGATGCTGATACAATATGACCAAGGAAACCAACCTCTTTCAACCAAAACTCATATTTACTGAACTTTGCATACAACTATTTATCTCGCAGAATCTGTAGCACTATTCTCAAATTTTTAGCATATTTAGATTCATCACGTGAATTAAACAATATATCATCAATGAATACTACAACAAATTAGTCTAAATATGGTCTGAATATTCTATTCATCAAATCCATAAAAATAGCAGGTGCATTAGTCAATCCGAAAGGCATAACTAAAAATTCATAGTGACTGTACCTCGTTCTGAAAGAAGTCTTCGGTATATTTGAATCTTTCACTCTCAGTTGATAATAACCCGATCTAAAATCTATTTTCGAAAAAGTAGTAGCTCATTTCAACTGATCAAACAAATCATCGATTCGGGGCAAAGGATACTTATTCTTGACAGTCACTTTATTCAACTAACGATAATCTATACACATTCTCATCATACCGTCTTTCTTTTTCACAAATAAAACTGGAGCACCCCAAGGTGAGAAACTCGGTCTAGCAAATCCTCGATCGGTCAATTCTTGCAACTGAGACTTTAATTCTTTTGACTCGGTCGGAGCCATTCTATACAGAGCTATCAAAATCAGAGTAGTACCAGACCAATTCTATGCCAAATTCTACCTCTCTAAGTAGACGTAATCCCGAAAGTTCTTCAAGAAACACATCAGGCAACTCACAAACAACAGGCAGAGATTCAACTTTCTTTTCTGACACTTTCGAATCAATACATTAAGCAAAGTAGGCTTCACAACCCTTTCTCACAATACTCAATGCTTTCATAGAAGATATCACAGCAGGTAACCCATTTAAATCACTAGATTCAACTCTGACTATTTCATCATTCTTGCATCTCAAATCAATAGTTTTCCATTTACAGTTCACCACAGCATCATGAAAACTTAACCAATCCATTCCCAAAATAATATCAAACTCATCAAAAGCTAACAACATCAAATTAGCCGAAAAACAATTGTCTCGAAACATTAACAGACAATTCCTGCAGACTTTATCAACCAAGACACATTTGCCTAGAGGATTTGAAACTCTAATTACAATTTTAGTAGACTCTACAGATAAAATCTTACTGTTCACTAAGTTCATACATATGTACGAATGTGTTGATCCAGGATCTATCAAAGCAATCACATAAGTATCATAGAGAGTAAATGTACCCGTAATCACATCTGGCGATGAAGCTTCCTCACGAGCTCAAATAGCATACGCTCTGGCAGGTGCACGAGCCTCAGATCTAATAGCTGTGTCTTTCATTCCTTTTTGACTACCCCTTACATTTCTCGTATTTCTGGGAGGTCTAACAAGAGAAACATTACCACTCTGTCTCGGATTCTGAACATTATCTTTTCCAGCTAAATCTGGGCAATCTTTAATAAAATGGTTTCTCGAACCACGACTATAAAAAGCTCGATTATTACTTTTTCCCCAGCATTCACCAAAGTGTCGTCTTCCACATTGCTCACATTCAGGCCTTTCATTCTTTGCATTATCAACACTAGCAACAGACGTGGCTAAAGATTTGTAATTCGATTGTGATTTAACACGGTCTCTGTTTGAATATCCCACACTAGACTTTGAATGACTGCTATCATCTCTAAACTTCTTGGATCCAGACTGAAATGATTTGCCCGATGATCTCTTTCGTACATCTCTAGCTTTGAACTCAGCCTTTCTTTTCTCTTTCCCAAGATCCTCCGCTTTGCGTGCTCGTTCAACAAGCACCATGAATTTTTTGATTTCTAGAATTCCAGCTAACAATTGTATATCTTCGTTCAAGCCGTCTTCAAATCTCTTGCACATTATTGCTTCTGAAGATACGCATTCACAGGCATATTGACTCACCTTACAAATTCTCGCTCGTATTCTGGAACAGACATACGGCCTTGTTTAAGTTCAAGAAACTCTTTGCATTTCTGATCAATGAATCTTTGGCAGATTAGAAGAAATCCCATGTAACTCATTCACTCGGAACTACAGATGTCAAAGTCTTCCATCAATGATACGCCATATCTTTCAAGAGAGAAACAACACATTTTATACATTCTTCGGAACTCAAAGACAACTCATCCAACACTCTTATTGTGTTCTCTAACTAGAATTTGGCTTTTTCAGCATCATCACTTGTTGTAGATCAGAATTCCTTAGCTCTATATTTTCTAATCTTGTCAACTGGTGGTCTATTCAAATGTACTGGATTCACTCGTGGCATATCTGAAGTTTGAGGAGGATTAACCGGGGGTAGAGGTTGTTACACAGCCGAATTGGTTCTAATATATTTAGTGAACCAATTGTTCATCATCTGATAGAAGGCTTGCTTAGCCTCACCATCACGGGTACTCGTAGCCGGTCGAGAATCAGCTTGCACCATCCCTTGCGCAGGAGCAAGCGTATTACTTTCAACATCGTCAGCTACAGCTCTATCGGGATCCATTGCTATACAAAATCACATGTCAATGTCAAGATTCATCACACTATCGTAGTTTCAGATATATGACATGTATAGCTAGACTCACATATGCTATGGTAATCCTAGAACTGACTAAACCATAGTTCTGATACCAACCAAATGTAACACCCCTAACCCGTATCCATCGCCGAACTAGCGTTAAGCGGCATTACCAAACATATCGAAACACTTAGCCATCGTTTCACAAACTTCATAACATCATAGTTAAACATCAACATAAGTCCCTTTCTTAGGTCAATTAGACCTTAAACATGCATTAGGAAGAGGTCGGGACTAAACCGAACATGTTCACAACTTTCAACACTTAGGAAAATTTTCTATTCTGTTAAGGTCACACGCCTGTGTGACCAGGCTGTGTGCCTTACACGGGTATCAGACACACTCATGTGAACCAGCCATGCCAAAACAGGGTGATCATACTGACTTTCACCCACGGCCAATAGACACACCCGTGTGCTATAGCCGTGTGATACTTAGCTAGCTACTGACTTATGCCCAAGGCCATATGACATGCCCGTGTGTCAAAGCCATGTGATTTTTAAGAGGTTCCTGCCAAATAAACACGACCACACGGTACGCCCGTGGCTTTTGACCTTGTGGCATATGCAGGCTTGGTTTAAGCCAACTTGCCACCCCATTATGGGTCACCTTACAAACAAGGAATCAAGCATATATGTACAACCCAGTCGACCATTCTTTAAGCTAAAACATACATCATTCATGCCATAATATTATCAATCATTTACATACCTATAAACCTTACCTTTTTATACTAAAACATAATGTAAGATTATATCAAAAACATCATCCATTCTCATACCATGAACTTCCCAAACTTACTTTCTCCTTTATCTAATTGAGACATGCCATAATTGCAAATTAAATCACATATCAAAAGCCATTATCAAATATGAGTTCAAACACAAATTAGCCAAATCTCATGGCTAACTATATACATCACAAAACATACTTCCCAACTACTAGCCTATACATGCCATACTTCAAATATTTACATTTTTAAAAGTACCAAAATGAAATCAATAGTGTGGTGACGATCCTCGACTATCCCCGAGCCTTCAGTAGCTACGATAACTATAAATAGGCAGAAATCACACAGAGTAAGCTTTCGAAAGCTGAGAAAGCTCGTACTCAAAACATTAATAATATATGAACATAAAATGATAACCTATGAGTATTCGCACAATTTCAATCCATATAACTATATCAACTCAATGAGATTCATAGACATAACATCGTCTACCACTTAGGCAATGTACATACCTGAAGCTTCCCGTACTAATTCACTTTTGTACTTACCTCATGTTGATTGTTATAAGACTTTCCATAAGTTATTTGTATTTTATATATCAGCACACTTAGTGCTATAAGGTTAATCGAAGCTAAATATTTCCGCACACTTAGTGCCATCTCAAATAACTGAGACTAAGTCGGTATAGCACACTTAGTGCCTCAAATAGCTGAAGCTAGTTAAATCGCACACTTAGTGCCAAAACTTCTGTTTCATCACCATAATATCCAATTCAATTATATACAACCTATGTATAATACATACATCAAAACAAACTTAACATCATATTTTAAGTACGAACTTACCTCGTACTAGAAATTTTTTGACTCAGACTGTCTACTCGATAACCTTTGACTTTCCTTGATCTAAGTCTAAATTCTTCCTTTCTTGATCTAAATGTATTCAAAATTAACCCTTTTATTCACCAAATAATTCAATTCAGTCCATAAACACATATTTAGGGCATTTTACAAACTAGCCTCACATTTTCACATTTGGACACTTTAGTCCCTATTTCACAAATTCACAAAATACACAAAATTTGTTTGCACACAAGCTTAGCTGAATTTTCATGGCTCTCATACAAGTCTATTCATTTCATTTATTTCACATTTTAGTCCCTTAAAATAACATTCTCACAAATTAGCCCAATTTGCTCAAATTTATCTAAAATCCAGATAAAAAACATGTAGACCTAACATCATGCTTTCATATTTCACCATTTAACAACACAAAACTCATGAATTCATCCATGGCACATTTTCAAATCATAAAAAAAAATCAGAAATTGAGGTATGGGCTTTATAGTACACTTAGCAATGATTATAAAAACATAGAAATTATCAAAAATCGAAGTAAAAACATACCCGAATTAAGCTTCCAACTAGCCGAACCCTAGAACTCTTTATCTTTTCTTTTTGTTCTTCAATTTTTGGCATAAACAAAGCATGAAATGCCTATTTTCAATTTTTGTTATAACATATATTAACATATTAAACATTTGACCACTATAACCTTTATTAAACCATTATAATTTCACCTAACACATGCCCTTTTATGTCCATTCAAACTTTCAATGGTCAATTAACCACATAAGGACCTTTACTCTAGAAAGCCAACTCAAATAAGCACTTAAACATCTAGCACACAACTTTTATATTTTATGCAATTAGGTCTTTTTTGCAAATTAAGCACACAAACGGTTAAATTTTCACTCAAGACTTTCACACACATCAATTCACTTATCAAATACACAAAAATTAATATTAAAATATATTTCTAACTTGGATTTGTGGTCCCAAAACCACTAGTCTGACTAGGGTCAAAATCGAGCTGTTACATTGTTAGGTTATTTCCTAAGCCTTTGGTCACCTTCTATCTTTCCCATACTCTTATAGATTACCATAATACATAGCAAGGCCTAATTATACATCTCAAATGACATTGATATATCTCATTGCATGTAAATCTCATCTCATCGGTTTTATACATGATAGGTTATTCCCTTTTGTATTAAGGATTTTTATGTGTTTTAACACAATTAAGACTGGATCATTATCTTAACTCATTGCCAAATTGTGGCCTAACCACCCCATGTGATTTGGTCATATTACATATGACTAATTGTAACACACCATATTTAATCATCACAAGAACATCGGAACATAATCATACACAATTTTGTAGGTCGTAACCTACACCAAAATGAGCTAATTCTTATGGCTATATACAAGTGAATATGTATGCTTTTATAAGCCTTTATATTGGCTAATCAAATGACACGTATAACAAAATAACAAAAGCCCTATACATGCCATTGAACAAAACAAAAGTATCTATATACTAAAGCTTGACAAGATGATAGTGTGTTGATTCTCCAATGGTCTTTCAACCTCTACGAGTCCTCGAGCTCTATAAAACAAGGAAAAGAGAGGGGTCAGCATTTACATGCTTAGTAAGCTTGAATAACTGGAAAGTAAACTTACCGATTAGTTAGCATACATCCATATTAGGCAATGAAACCAACAAGCATGAATTAGTTTTTCCGATGACATACACTTAATAGACAAGTTAGTCTCATAACAATACACCATGTAAATTTGTCTTAGGTGAGCTTATCATCCAACAATTTCATTTTTATATCTCATGATAATCCCATTGAGTTTCTCAGAAATCTTGATGGATTATCCATTTACTGTCAAGTCATAAGAGTGATCTTCTTAAGCACACACCCCCGCGAACCTCACATCTTACGATGGGTTTACTAGTCCAGGCTAAATCCCCAGTAATGTAAACCTATAGGGTGATGTCGGGATTACCAGTCCAGGCTAAATCACTTATTGCGACAAACACCCCTAATCAGCTCAGATCTGAATTACCAGTCCAGGATAAATTCAGACCCTAATCGGATTACCCGTCTGGGCTAAATCCATAATGCACACATATTCTGCGGGAGGCTCGATCACTCAAGGAACACCCGTCCGAGCTAGATCCTTTCTATATTTGAGATCAACGGATTACCCGTCTAGGCTAAATCCTTTTTCTGTAACACATGCAGGATCTCAAGTCATGTAAGCCAATGTTTATCCATCGAATTTCCCTTTTTACTTCAACCAGGACATTTATTATCATATCATTATTATTAACATATTTCATGGATTTTCAAGCAATCATTATAACCATTTATCATACATTCTAACACATGAAATTACTTAATTTATTAAAGTTATTCAAACTTGCTTGGTATTCGTTTCGGTTCCACGTTTCGGTTATTCCGAAACCTTTTGTTTCCCTCGATCGACCTCCGAAATTTGTTCCTCAGGGTCTATAACAATAAAAGTGAATTATTAATACCTTACATTATACTTTTCGAGTCTAAATTTCACCCCAGACAAAATGACCATTTTGCCCCTAACCTTTCACATTATTTACGATTTAGTCCCTAGGCTCGTATGATGAAATGCATGAATTTTCTACATTACCCAAGCCTAGTCAAATGTTCTTTCCTCTTATGGCAGCCCATAATTTTCCATTATTTCACATTTCTAACACATATTTTACACCTTTTGCAAAAAGGTCCTTTTAGGGGTTTTTCATGAAAATCACCTAGAAAAGATGGTTAACACACATCCACTTTCATATTCCTCCATAACACATCAAAGAATAAATATTTCACACATGGGTCACTTTGCAAACATGAACCCTAACTCAAAATATGGGTAGAAATGGAGAGAGTAAGCTACCGGGATTTCAAAAATACGAAGAACATTAAAAATTGGGCTTGGGAGGACTTACTATGGAGCTTGAAAATGTTGAAAACCCTAGCTATGGAGGGCTTGAGAAATTTGGTTGGATGAAGGAGAAAGAATGACTGATTTTTGCCTTCATTTTCCCATTTTATTTCATAAATTAGCCAAATAACCAAAATGCCCTTAAGCCTTTTCTTTAAAATTTTATCCATACATGCCCATTTTTGTTCAAAAACTTAGAAATTCAGAAAATTTCTGCTTAGGGACTTCTAATTAGTAATCTAAAGCAATTTCATACAAATTGCTTCTAGAATCCCAGTTTTGTACTTAATTCAATTTGGTTCTTATTTTCTAATTGGACACCTTACTTATAGAATTTCCTCACGAAACTTTAACACAAACATATTTTCATATTCTAGACCTCATAATAATCATAAAATAAATATTTTAGCGTCGAATATGTGGTCCCAGAAACATTTTTCCAACTAGGCCCTATTTCGAGGTGTTACAGTAATAGTCAATCACAAGCTCGTAGTCCTTTAGCAACTCTAACCATCGACGTTGTCTCAAATTCAAATCTTTCCGAGTCATCAAGTATTTCAGGCTTTTGGGATCAGAATAAACATGACATTTTTCACCGAACAGATAATGACACCATATCTTCAATGCAAACACAATAGCTGCCAATTCTAGATTGTGTGTCAGATAGTTATTTTCATGCGACTTTAATTGTCTTGAGGCATAAGCTATAACTTTGCCTTCCTGCATCAAAACACAGCCTAAACCATTTAAAGATGCATCACTATAAATAACAAATTCTTTACCCAATTCTGGCTGAACTAGCACTGGAGCTTCGGTCAAAAGGGCTTTCAGCTGATCAAAACTTTTCTGGCACTTTTCTAACCACTCGAACTTAACATCTTTCTATAATAGCTTCGTCATCAGGGTTGGAATCATTGAAAAACCTTTCACAAACCGTCTATAATAATCGACAACTCCCAAAAAACTTTAGACGTCAGAAACATTTCTCGAAGGTTTCCAATCAAGTATAGCTAAAATTTTACTCTGATCAACCTGAATACCCGATACTGATACAACATGGCCCAAAAAACTAACTTTGTGTAACCATAACTCATATTTACTAAACTTTTCATATAACTGTTTGTCTCACAAAATCTGTAACACAAGTCTCAGACGTTCGGCATGCTTAGTTTCATCACGGAAGTAGATCAAAATGTCATCTATGAACACAACCACACACCGATCTAAATACTATTTGAAGATCTGATTCATCAAATCCATAAAAATAGCTGGTGCATTAGTAAGTCTGAAAGGCATAACCAAAAACACATAATGTTCGTACCTTATTCAAAAAATAGTCTTTGGCACATCGAAATCTTTAAGTCGCAACTGATAGTAGCTTGATCTTAAATCAATCTTCGAAAACACTGTGGCCCCTTTCAATTGATCAAACAAATCATCAATCCGTGGCAACGGATACTTATTCTTTATGGTCAACTTATTGAGCTGTCTATAGTCGATACACATTCTCATAGTTCCGTCTTTATTTTTCACAAATAAAATTGGTGCATTCTAGGGAGAGAAACTCGGTCGTGCGAAACCTCTATCTGTCAACTTTGCAACTGAAATTCTTTTAATTTAGTAGGTGCCATTCTGTAAGGAGCTATAGATATCGGAGTTGTACCTGGTACTAACTCAATACCAAACTCTGCCTCTCGAATAGGTGGCAAACCCGGTAATTCTTTAGGAAACACATCCGGATACTTGCACACAACAGGTCCTGATTCAATCTTTCTTTCGGCCACTTTACTATCAAGCATATAGGAAAAATAAGCTTCGCAACCTTTCATTACATATTTCTGAGCTACCATCGAAGATATCACTACTGGTAAACCATTCAGATCATTAGATTCAATCTAAATAATCTCATCATTCTGGCACCGTAAATCAATAGTCTTTCTTTTGCAATTAACAACAGCATCATGCAAAGTCAACCAGTCCATACCCAAAATTATGTCGAACTCATCAAATGGAAAAAACATCAAATCAGTCGGAAAGCACGAATTCCAAATCATGAAGGGACAATTCTTACATACTTTATCAACCATAACACACTGGCCTAAGGGGTTTGATACTTAATCACAAACTCAATAGACTCAACAGGAAAAGTCTTACTGAATACTAAAGTCTCGCACACATAAGAATGAGTCGAACCAAGATCAATCAATGTAATTACACTAGTATCATAGAGAGTGAATATAACAGTAATATCATCTGGGGATGAGGCCCCTTCACGTGCGCGGATAGCATAAGCTCTAGCGGGGGCTCGAGCCTCAAATCTAACTACTGTACCTTTAGTCCCTCACTGACTGCTACTCACGTTAGCCATATTTCTGGGTGGTCTACCTCGAGCTGCAGTGTTACTCGATCTCGTATTCTGTATCAAATTTTCTTCAACTAACTCTTGGCATTCATGAATATAATGATTCATCAATCCACATTTAAAATAGGCCCGATCATGCAGTCTGTAACTACTGGGATGTTTTTCACCATAATGTTTACACTCAGGTTGATTTGATTTGACATTACCCACACTAGCTACTGAGGTATCTCTCGAGCTCAAAGGTGGTCTATCTTGATCCCGTTGAGAATAACCTAACGTAGCCTTAGAACGGTTGAAATCATCTCAGAACTTATTTGGTGCCAACTAAAATGACTTACTGAATGATATCTTATGTGAATCTCTAGCTTCAAAATCAGCTTTTCTTTTCTCTTTCCTAAGCTCTTCAGCTTTGCAGGTTCGCTCAACCAGTACTATGAACTCTTTTATCTCAAGTATACCAACTAGCAATTTAATGTCTTCTTTCAACCCGTCTTCGAATCTTTTACACATTATTGCTTCGGTAGAAACATACTCTCAGGCATACCGACTAAGTCTCACGAATTTTCGCTCATACTCTGTCATGGTCATCCAACCTTGTTTCAACTCCAGGAATTCTTTTCACTTCTGATCGATAAATCTCTAGCTACTATATTTCTTATGGAACTCAGTTTGAAAGAATTCCCAGGTCACCCGTTCTTTCGGAACCACCGATACTAGTGTATTCCACCAGAGATATGCGGTGTCTCGAAGTAAAGATATGGCACATTTTGAACATTCATTTGGAGTACAAGATAGCTCATTGTAACGCCCCAAAAACCCCGAAATCCAAAAATCTCAAAATCTTGAATTTTTCTTTTTATGCTTAATAATTCCGGTTAAGTGCTAATTATGCAAAGGTAGGTCTTGGTCAAGGTTTGAGTTCAAATTAAGGGGTAGAATAATTTATAATTTAATTATTAAATGACTCAGGGTTGGCAAGTAGTCAGGCTTTGAAATAAAGATAGGGAAAATAGCAGCAAAGAGCCTGGTAGAGGAGTGGTTAAGTGACACCACTTAGAGTGTAAGGAGGTGGCATTAATAGCTAGCAAGGAGGTCCAAGGTTTGAACCTAGCTTAGTTTTTTAGAAGTTTAATTTTGACCTTCTAGAAGGATGGAGGAGGCGTCAAAAGTGGACTCCAAGGGAAGTGTTCAAAAGAGAAAATTAAATAAAGGATTAAGGGGTTATCAGGGAGAAAAACAAAGAGATTAGAAGGGAGAAGTGATGGAGCCAAATGGGGAATTGGGCATGGGAAAATTCAGCTATAAGGCCTATAAATAGGGGCCGAATGCTAGGGTGTGAAGCTAATGACTGAATTTCCTTCACCCTGTTACTAGAAACTCTTTTCTCAAAAAGCCAAAAACCCTTTACCTTTGTTTTTTCTCTCATTTCTTATACCGAATTCTATTCTTCCTCTACCTCATTGCTGACTTTTCTTTCTTTTTCCTTGAAGCCAAATAACCCTCTTTTTCCATACAAAATAGTAAAGGTTTGAACCTCTTCGGCCTTGGTGCAATCACTACTCTAGTGTAAGTGTTGTTCTCCTAATCGGTTTCTTTGCTAAGTATCGAATATTGTCCCTCACTCTTTCTAATCAACTGTGGTAGGGAATTAGTATCGAATCTTGGATCTTAGATCATTGCCGAATTGCCCCTTGGGTGTTGCGGTTTTGGTAAGTATTCCTCATCCATTGGCTAAGGTTGGCCAAATAGCCATAGTAAGGTGAGAGGACTTGTGTTTGTTTTAATAGTTACGATTGGTGCAGATCTAAGAGTTGATCAAAGTTAGTGAAGTGCTGTTGTACTTTTCGTTCAAGGTAAGCTTAAGGTGAGATTTCGGCTTTGGGTAAAGTATTCGATAAGTATGTGAGATTAATTTTTGAGTGATATCGAATGTAGGTTTGGGCTACAAAAATCATAGCACGCTTACATACCAGGTGTGTACATACACTGCACACACACAACAAATCGAAAAAAGCTGAAATACCGAAAAGTCAAAAACTTGAAAGTTGGGCTACGGTAGTCACACGAGTGCGCGAGCACTCGTGGAGAGGAAACTGATAGGTTGCCTGAGGCCCACGGGCGATTCTGTGGACTTGGGTTGAGGATTGGCCAAATGGGCTGGAATGGGCTAAATGGGCCTGATGGGCTGTTGGGCCCATAATAGGGAAGGATTGATAAGTGATGCTATGTGTTAGGAATTTGTATATGGGCATGAATATAATATGATTTGGGCCTAATTGGCCATATGAAAGTGAATTGGGCCTAGTGGGCCATAAGAATATGAACTGGGCTAGATGGGCCATTTGAATAAGATTGGGCCTAGTGGGTCACATGCATTTATGTAGGGGTATTGGGCCTAGTATATGATGACTACATAAAACTTAATTAATTAATTGAAATAGTGGATAAGTCATAGGGTTAAGGTGTGGCAACGGGCCTATGCATGTCTAGGATTGGTTCTAGGGAGTGCTTGGTACTTAAGCGGTCTTAATGACCCACCTCCTCTTCTCTGGAATCCTACCTGGTGCATAGTATTCGTTCATCTTATCTCACGGGACTTGTTCATGGGCCAAGGTAAATGAAAACCATAATTAAGAGAAAATTAACCAAATGCCCCTAAGGGAGAAAATGACCAAAATACCCCTAGGTGTTGAATGTAAGTTTTATGGATGTGACATGCATACATATGATGTTCTGCTTAGGTTGCATATGAGGTGGGAACTATGGAACGGAGGAATTATATGAGGATCACATGGTTGCCTGACAATCGTGGATCCACCGACGGCTTTTAAAGCCTAATATGTAAATGAAAGTAGTTTAGCAACCGGGATACCATTGGTGTGTGGGCTGGGTGGGTCAATATTTATATCCCCACATGGTGTGACGAGGGAAGGAGCTGGTGTGAAGCTTGTTTGATGATTTCTCTTTGAATGCTTGTTTTTCATCGAGGGTTGTACACACCGAGTTTGCGAAGACTCACCCCCTCTTTTATTTTATTTTCAGCTGATGCTCAGTAGAAGGTTCGATGTTTGGAGAGACTCTGGGTGCCCGGCTAGCAAGATAATTCAGACTTGTTTTTTTTAAACATTTAACTTTTTATTTCTTTTTAAGTGTATTCAGATCATATTGTAATAAGGTGTTCATTATGTTATTATTACTTGAATTATTATTATTTTTATTATAATTACAAGAAGTTGAACATGGATTTCGTAAATTATAGTATGTCTTTTCTATGTTTCCGCAACTAAATTTTTAAGTGACATGTTTTCATCAAATCTTATGTTTCAAACAAGTGATTGAAAGGAGTTTATTTTTAAGAGTTCTTTTATTTTAAGAAGGGTTTTCAATGAAAAATAGTTTTCACTAAAAAACTTCAATGTAACACGCCAGATACGGCCAGAACGTACAGGCGGGGTTGGGGTGTTACATTTAGAGGTATCAGAGCCAAGGTTACAAAACACGGGCTGTGAAGTGGGCCTTATTACTTAGTTTCTTTTTGTGTTTTAAAAAAATATTTTGATTGAATTACAATGTTTTGGAAAAGGGGAAGTCTTGCTGAGCAGCACACCGAGTCTCCAACGTTGAACCAAGTAAGTTCTTTGGATTTTAAGCCTGTTTATAATGCTATACAATAGATAGTTAGAGGGCTACTTTAGATGATTATGTTAGAATCGAACTGAAGCCCATGGGATCCTGAAACTGTAGAGGATTTTTGAAAACAATCTTCTCTTAAAATTACATCCTCAAAACATCGGGTTAATAATTAAACTGACTAAAACTTCATAAAATTTTTAATCCAGAAAATATGTGAATCGACGATGAGTACTAGAAGAGGCACGAGAGGCCATGGCTGAGGTTGCGGAAGTGTTAGGCTGAGTCGTCAGCGTCAACCCAGCATGCCCAATGTTGGAGTGGGAGAGGCTCTAGCTTCACCCGTAGCTGGGACTGGGCTGTATGATCGGGCCACGGGAGAAGATGCATTGCCGCAGGTAATGCTAAGGATTTTGGAGAGGGTCGCTGAGCCCAATTATGGCACGGGGAATCGGGGGTCCATTCCGAAGCAACTTCAATCGAACAGGGCTAAGATCTTTAAAGGCGTGGCTAGTGTGGCTCCTAACATGGTGGAATATTGGTTGGAGGCCACTAAATGCATAATAGAAGACCTGGACTGTTCACCAAAACAAAAGCTGAAAGGAGCAGTGTCACTGCTTAGGGAAGAAGCCTACCAGTGGTGGCTGACAGTGAAAGAGGGCACTCAACCAGAGCAGTTCACTTGGGAGTTTTTCAAAGCTACATTCAAAGGGAAGTATGTGGGTGCAAGCTATGTGGGTGCTAGAAGGAAGGAGTTCTTGAATTTGACGCAAGAGAACAAATCAGTGGCGGAGTATGAGGCGGAGTTTTTACGCCTTGTAGGTATGCGAGAGTAATGATGGCAACAAAGTATGAGCGTTGTGTGAGGTTTAAGGATAGACTTAGAGACAGCCTCAGGGTACTGATAGCTCCACAAAGGGAGCGAGTTTTCTCAGAGTTGGTGGAGAAGGTAAAGATAGCGGAGGAGGTAAAGCACACTGAGCGTTTAAATCGGGAGAAAGAAAGGAGTTGGAATAAGAGGTAGGCTAAGAATCCTGGTGTAGGACAGATGCCTAGGGCTAGGGCTAGAGTTAATGGGCTAGATAGAGCAGGTCTCCCTGCTGTTAGTCCAGGGGTGCCACTTTGTGCTAATTGTGGGAAAGGTCATGTAGGCGAGTGTTGGAAGAGGACGGGAGCTTGTCTAGCTTGTGGATCTATGGAGCATAGGATCAAGAATTGCCCTAGAATGTCAGCTCAGGTGCTAGTTGTGGACCGAGGTGCTGTACAACAACCGAGGGGCGGTCAGCACCGCTGAGAGGCTGTTATCAGGCCAAGTGTGGAAACGATTTGGGTCGTGGAGTACCAGGCAGAGGTGCTGATCATGCTGAGGCGAGGCAGCCGGCTTTGGTCAATGCAGCACGTCGTCAAGAGGATAGAGACGCTCCAAAGGCGAATAATGGTACGTACTTAGCCATAGTGTGCTATTTACCTAAGTTGTAATTAGAGTGCACAACGAAAATGTGGTGTAGTAGTCTGTGTTAGTAGTTGGAAATTTCGAGGACGAAATTTCTTTTAGCGGGTAGAGTTGTAACGCCCAAAAAATCCCAAAATCCCAAAATCCCAAAAATTTAAAATTTTCTTTTTGTGCTTAATAATTCTGGTTTAGTGCTAATTACGTAAAGGTAGGTCTTGGTTAAGGTTTGAGTTCGAATTAAGGGGTAGAAGAAATTAAATGTTAATTATTAAAAGAATTAGGGTTGGCAAGTAGTCGGGCTTTTAAATAAAGATAGGGGAAAATAGCAGCAAAGAACCGAGTAGAGGAGTGGCTAAGTGACGCCACTTAGAGTGTAGAGAGGTGGTGTTAATAGCAAGCAAGGAGGTCTAAGGTTCGAATCCTAGCTTACTATTTTTAGAAGTTTAATTTTGACCTTCTAGAAGGATGGAAGTGGCATGAAAGTGGACTCCAAGGGAAGTGTTAAAGAGAGAAAATTAAGTAAAGGATCAAGGGGTTATCAGGGAGAAAAACTAGGAGATGAGAAGGGAGAAGTAATGGAGCCGAATGGAGAACTGGGCATGGAAAAATTAGGCTATAAGGCCTATAAATAAGTGTCGAATGCTAGGGTATGAAGCTAATGACCGAATTTCCTTCACCCTGTTACCAGAAACTCTTTTCTCTAAAAGCCGAAAACCCTCTGCCTTTCTTTTCTTTTTCTCCTTTCTTGTACCAAATTCTATTCTTCCTCTACCTCATTGCTGACTTTTCATTCTTTTTCCTTGGAGCCAAATAACCCTCTTTTGCCATAAAAAATTGTAAAGGGACGAACCACTTTGGCCGAATACCCTTGGTGCAATCACTACTCCTTCTACTTCGATCAAATCTAGTGTAAGTGTTGTTCTCCCAATCGGTTTCTTTGATAAGTATCAAATATTGTCCCTCACTTTTTCTAATCAACTATGGTAGGGAATTAGTATCGGATCTTGGATCTTAGATCATTGCCGAATTGCCCCTTAGGTGTTGCGATTTTGGTAAGTATTCCTCATCCATTGGCTAAGGTTGGTCGAATAGCCATAGTAAGGTAAGGGGACTTGTGTTGGTTTTAATAGTTACGATTGGTGCAGATCTAAGAGTTGGTCGTTGTTAGTGAAGGGGCTGTTATACTTATTGTGTAAGGTAAGGTGAAGGTGAGATTCCGGCTTTTGGAAAAGTATTCGATAAGTATTTGAGATTAATTTTTGAGTGATATCGAATGTAGGTTTGGGCTATGAAAATCATAGCACGCTTGTGTACCAGATGTGTACATACACTGCACACACACAATAAATAGACAAAAGCCGAAATGCCGAAATGCCAAAAAGCTAAAAGTTAGGCTATGGTAGTCACACGAGTGCGCGAGCACTCGTGGAGAGGAAACCGATAGGTTGCCTGAGGCCCACGGGAGATTCTGTGGACTTGGGTTGAGGATTGGATAAATGGGCTGGAATGGGCTAAATGGGCCTGATGGGCTGTTGGGCCCATAATAGGGAAGGATTGATAAGTGATGCTATGTGTTAGGAATCTGTATGTGAGCATGAATATAATATGATTTGAGCCTAATAGGCCATATGAAAGTGAATTGGGCCTAGTGGGCCATAAGAATATGAACTGGGCTAGATGGGCCTAGTGGGTCACATGCATTTATGTAGGGGTATTGGGCCTAGTATATGATGACTACATAAAACTTAATTAATTAATTGAGACTGTGGACAAGTCATAGGGTTAAGGTGTGGCAACGGGTCTGTGCATGTCTAGGATTGGTTCTAAGGAGAGCTTGGTACTTAAGCGGTCTTAATGACCCACCTCCTCTTCTCTGGAATCCTACATGGTGCATAGTATTCGTTCATCTTAGCTCGCAAGACTTGTTCATGGGCCAAGATAAGTGAAAACCATAATTAAGAGAAAATTAACCAAATGCCCCTAAGGGTGAAAATGACCAAAATACCCCTAGGTGTTGAATGTAAGTTTTATGGATGTGACAAGCATACATATGATGTTCTGCTTAGGTTGCATATTAGGGGGGAACTATGGAACGGAGGAAGTATATGAGGATCGCATGGTTGCCTGACAATCGTGGATCCACCGACGACTTTAAAAGCCCAATATGTAAATGAAGGTAGTTTCGCAACAGGGATAACATTGGTGTGTGGGCTGGGTGGGTCGATATTTATATCCCCACATGGTGTGACGAGGGAAGGAGCTGGTGTGAAGCGGATGGATAATTTGGATAGGATTACATTGCATGTTTGATGATTTCTCTTTGAATGCTTGTTTTTCATCGAGGGTTGTACACACTGAGTTTGCGAAAACTCACCCCCTCTTTTATTTTATTTTCAGCTGATGCTCAGTAGAAGGTTTGATGTTTGGAGGGACTCTGGGTGGTCGGCTAGCAAGATAATTCAGACTTGGTTTTTTTAAGCATTTAAGTTTTTATTTCTTTTTAAGTGTGTTCAGATCAGATTGTAATAAGGTTTTCATTATGTTATTATTACTTGAATTATTATTATTTTCATTATAATTACGAGAAGTTGAACATGGATTTCTTAAATTATAGTATGTCTTTTCTACGTTTCCGCAACTAAATTTTTAAGTGACATGTTTTCATCAAATCTTATGTTTCAAACAAGTGATTGAAAGGAGTTTATTTTTAAGAGTTCTTTTATTTTAAGAAGGGTTTTCAATGAAAACACGGTTTTCACTAAAACACTTCAATGTAACACGCCCGATATGGCCGGAACGTCCAGGCCGGGTTTGGGTGTTACATTTTGAGGTATCAGATCCGAGGTTGTAAAACATGGGCTGTGAAGTGGGCCTTATTACTTGGTTTCTTTTTGTGTTTTAAAAAAAATATTTTGATTGAATTACAATGTTTCGAAAAGGGGAAGTCTTGCTGAGCGGCACACCGAGTCTCTGATGTCGAACCAAGTAAGTTCTTTGGATTTTAAGCCCGTTTAAATTGCTATACAGTAGATAGTTAGAGGGCTACTTTAGATGATTATGTTAGAATGGAACTGAAGCCCATGGGATCCTGAAATTGTAGAGCATTTTTGAACACAACCTTCTCTTAAAATTACATCCCTAAAACATCGGGTTAATAATTAAACTGACTAAAACTTCGTAAAATTTTTAATCCAGAAAATATGTGAATCGACGATGAGTGCTAGAAGAGGCGCGAGAGGCCATGGCTGAGGTCGCGGAAATGTTAGGGCTGAGTTGTCAGCGTCAGGCCAGTATGCCCGATGTTGGAGTGGGAGAGGCTCCAGCTTCACCCGTAGTTGGGACTGGGCCGTATGATCGGGCCACAGGAGAAGATGCATTGCCGCAGGCAATGCTAAGGATTTTGGAGAGGGTCGCTGAGCCCAAAAATGGCACAGGGAATCGGGGGTCCATTCCGAAGCAACTTTAATCGAACAGGGCTAAGATCTTTAAAGGCATGGCTGGCGTGGCTCCTAATGTGGCAGAATATTGGTTGGAGGCCACTGAAAGGATAATGGAGGACCTGGACTGTTCACCGAAACAAAAGCTAAAAGAAACAGTGTCAATGCTTAGGGAAGAAGCCTACCAATGGTGGCTGACAGTGAAAGAGGGCACTCAACCGGAGCAGTACACTTGGGAGTTTTTCAAAGCTGCATTCGAAGGGAAGTATGTGGGTGCAAGCTATGTGGGTGCTAGAAAGAAGGAGTTCCTGAATTTGACACAAGGGAACAAATCGGTTGTGGAGTATGAGGCGGAGTTTTAACGCCTTAGTAGGTATGCGAGAGTAATGGTGGCAACAGAGTATGAGTGTTGTGTGAGGTTTAAGGATGGACTTAGAGATAGCCTTAGGGTACTGATAGCTCCACAAAGGGAGCGAGTTTTCTCAGAGTTGGTGGAGAAGGTAAAGATAGCGGAGGAGGTAAAGCACACTGAGCGTTTAAATCGGGAGAAAGAAAGGAGTTGGAATAAGAGGTAGGCTAAGACTCCTGGTGTAGGACAGATGCCTAGGGCTAGGGCTAGAGTTAATGGGCTAGATAGAGCAGGTCTCCCTGCTGTTATTCCAGGGGTGCCACTTTGTGCTAATTGTGGGAAAGGTCATGTAGGCGAGTGTTGGAAGAGGACGAGAGCTTGTCTAGCTTGTGGATCTATGGAGCATAGGATCAATAATTGCCCTAGAATGTCAGCTCAGGTGCCAGTCGTGGACCGAGGTGCTGTACAACAACCGAGGGGCGGTCAGCACCGCTGAGAGGCTGTTATCAGGCCAAGTGTGGAAACGATTTGGGTCGTGGAGTACCAGGTAGAGGTGCTGATCATGCTGAGGCGAGGCAGCCGGCTTTGGTCAATGCAGCACGTCGTCAAGAGGATGGAGACGCTCCAGAGGTGAATAATGGTACGTACTTACCCATATTGTGCTATTTACCTAAGTTGGAATTAGAGTACGCAGCAGAAATGTGGTGTGGTAGTCTGTGTTAGTAGTTGGAAATTTCGAGGATGAAATTTCTTTTAGCGGGTATAGTTGTAACGCCCCAAAAATCTCAAAATCCAAAAATCCTCAAATCTTGAATTTTTCTTTTTGTGCTTAATAATTCTGGTTTAGTTCTAATTACGCAAAGGTAGGTCTTGGTCAATGTTTGAGTTCGAATTAAGGGGTAGAAGAAATTAAATGTTAATTATTAAAAGAATCAGGGTTGGCAAGTAGTCAGGCTTTTAAATAAAAATAGGGGAAAATAGCAGCAAAGAGCCTAGTAGAGGAGTGGCTAAGTGACGCCACTTAGAGTGTAGGGAGGTGGTGTTTATAGCTAGCAAGGAGGTCCACAGTTCGAATCCTAGCTTACTATTTTTAGAAGTTTAATTTTGATCTTCTAGAAGGATGGAAGTGGCGTGAAAGTGGACTCCAAGGGAAGTGTTAAAGAGAGAAAATTAAGTAAAGGATCAAGGGGTTATCAGGGAGAAAAAGAGGAGATGAGAAGGGAGAAGTGATGGAGTCGAATGGGGAATTGGGCATGGAAAAATTCGGCTATAAGGCCTATAAATAAGTTCCGAATGCTAGGGTATGAAGCTATTGACCGAATTTCCTTCACCCTGTTACCAGAAACTCTTTTCTCTAAAAGCCGAAAATCTTCTGCCTTTCTTTTCTTTTTCTCCTTTCTTGTATCGAATACCCTTGGTGAAATCACTACTCCTTCTACTTCGGTCAAATCTAGTGTAAGTGTTGTTCTCCCAATCGGTTTCTTTGCTAAGTATCAAATATTGTCCCTCACTCTTTCTAATCAACTGTGGTAGGGAATTAGTATCGGATCTCGGATCTTAGATCATTGCCCAAATGCCCCTTAGGTGTTGCGGTTTTGGTAAGTATTCCTCATCCATTGGCTAAGGTTGGCCGAATAGCCATAGTAAGGTAAGGGGACTTGTGTTGGTTTTAATAGTTACGATTGGTGCAGATCTAAGAGTTGGTCGTTGTTAGTGAAGGGGCTGTTATACTTATCGTGTAAGGTAAGGTTAAGGTGAGATTCTGGCTTTTGGTAAAGTATTCGATAAGTATTTGAGATTAATTTTTGAGTGATATCGAATGTAGGTTTAGGCTATGAAAATCATAGCACGCTTGCGTACCAGGTGTGCACATACACTGCACACACACAATAAATTGACAAAAGCCAAAATGCCGAAAAGTCGAAAAGCTGAAAGTTGGGCTATGCTGGTCACACGAGTGCGCGAGCACTCGTGGAGAGGAAACTGATAGGTTGCCTGAGGCCCACGGGCGATTCTGTGGACTTGGGTTGAGGATTGGATAAATGGGCTGGAATGGGCTAAATGGGCCTGATGGGCTGTTGGGCCCATAATAGGGAAGGATTGATAAGTGATGCTATGTGTTAGGAATTTGTATGGGAGCATGAATATAATATGATTTGGGCCTAATAGGCCATATGAAAGTGAATTGGGCCTAGTGGGCCATAAGAATATGAACTGGGCTAGATGGGCCATTTGAATAAGATTGGGCCTAGTGGGTCACATGCATTTATGTAAGGGTATTGGGCCTATTATATGATGACTACATAAAACTTAATTAATTAATTGAGACCGTGGACAAGTCATAGGGTTAAGGTGTGGCAACAGGTCTATGCATGTCTAGGATTGGTTCTAGGGAGAGCTTGGTACTTAAGCGGTCTTAATGACCCACCTCCTCTTCTCTGGAATCCTACCTGGTGCATAGTATTCGTTCATCTTAGCTCGCGGGACTTGTTCATGGGTCAAGGTAAGTGAAAGCCGTAATTAAGAGAAAATTAACCAAATGCCCTAAGGGTGAAAATGACCAAAATACCCCTAGGTGTTGAATGTAAGTTTTATGGATGTGACATGCATACATATGATGTTCTACTTAGGTGGCATATTGGGGGGGAACTATGGAACGGAGGAAGTATATGAGGATCGCATGGTTGCCTGACAATTATGGATCCACTGACGGCTTTTAAAGCCCAATATGAAAAGGAAGGTAGTTTCACAACCAGGCTACCATTGGTGTGTGGGCTGGGTGGGTCGATATTTATATCCCCACATGGTGTGGCGGGGGAAGGAGCTGGTGAGAAGCGGATGTGTAATAGCCCAAAATTGGGTCTAGTTGGAACAGAGGTTTCGAGACCACAAAATCTGAGATATATATAATTATTTTATGATTATTTTGAGGTCTATGGTATGATTGCATGATTGTGTGAAAATTTCGTGAAGAAATTCTATGCATAAAGTGCTTAATTCGAAGTTAGGGACTAAATTGAATAAGTTGCAAAACTTGCCTAGAAGTTTCTAGTATGAAATTGATTTGAAATATTAATTAGGAGGTCTTAAATAGCAATTTGACCAATTTCTAAGTTATGGACAAAAATTGGACATGGATGGAATTTTTGGAAAGTTTAGTAGTAAGGGTATTTTGGTCATTTAGGGGTAAAATGAATTAAAATACAAAATTAAAAGCCAATTTTGCTCATCTTCTTCACCATGGACGTGTATACCAAGGGAGACTCCATGGCTAGGGTTTTCAAGCTTCCCAAGCTCAATTGTAAGTCCGTTCTAACCCCGTTTTTCAAGTTCTTTACGTTTTTGGAGTCCCGGTAACTTGATTTAGCTTATGCTAGCAATAATTCAGCCTAGGGTTCATATTTGGAAAAATACCCATAGGTAAAATTTGTGTATTCTGGTGTTTTATGATACAATATGAGGTTTTAAGTTATGTTAGACAACTTGTGCTACTCGGTTTTAAGTGAAAACGAGCAAAAAGGCTTAATCGGTAAAAATACCTAATAGTCATAAGTATATGTTAGAGTGAGAATTTGATGTTGCCATAGAAGGGAAAAGTGATCATAATGTCATAAAACATAAGAATAAGGGATGAAGTTTAATTCCCGAGCCTAGGGGCAAAAGTGTAAATATGCAAAAGTTTAGGGGTAAAATTGTAATTTTTCCAAAGTTTGAGTTAAGGACTGTTTTGAATAGTAAATTAATTAAATAAGTAAAATATGATGTTTTAGATCCCGGAAAACGAGAATTGAACCTAGAATGAGAGAAAAATTAAAAATTGGGAAAGTTGGTAAAATGACCGTTTTAATATCAAGGTAAGTTCATATTTATAATAAGCATTAATTTATGCATGTTTCAATATAAAATGGATATATTTACTATGATCTCCGAGGTGTTGAAAGTATGTAAGTTGGTATGATAATAATACAACAATAATGCTGTAATTTATATTTGAAAGTTAAATTTAGTGAATTAATTGAATTATGTTAAATTAAATGATTATGGTGCCAAGTTTATGAATTGATTTAAAAATATGTCTATGGTACATGAAGTGCATTGAATTATCACACATAAATGTGATTTCTATGATTATGGATATTATGGGAAATTATAAGTTCATATGATTTTTAATAAGACAATGTGTAATTTAATGTTATTGCGTTGATATTAAATGAGATGTAAGTTTATATGTAAGTAATGCATCACTATTACTTGTATTATGATATTTTATAAAAATATTGGAAATATGTTTGTGAATAATTACATGATTGGTGAAATTGTTGGAAAAGAGAGAGAAATCCCTGTTGAACCTTCGAAAAGATTGGATGATACAGATGGTATGTAGCTAGGTCACATGTATAGTGCTGAGTGCACATCATGTGTACAAGAGAGCTACAAGACATTATGATGTAGCTAGGTCGCATGGGTGATACTATGTGTACACCATGTAGACAAGAGAGCTACAGGATATATGTAGCCAGGTCGCATGCGTGGTTCCAAGTGAAGGACACCATGTAGACAAGAGAGCTACGAGATAAACTGGCTAGGTCACATGGGTAGTACTAAGTGTTCACCATGTGACAAGAGAGCCGAACTATATGATGGGTGGAGCTATGTGTAACACCCCTATCCCGCAACCGTCGCCAGAATAGGTAAGGGGCATTACCGGACTTGTAACTCATGTCAGAACAGTAAAATTTTGAACTTTTTCTTGAAATAAAGATCGTTCATTTAAATAAGTACTAAGCACAACCAGAGGTAAAATTTAAACTTCACTAAGTAAACATTCAAAAGATGCCATTTTCACATGGCTTATATACATTAACCAAAAATATTCTTCCGCCACTAGTCTATTCTATACATGCCATAAAATAATTCTAAACATAACAGTAACAAGCGGTGGATAGTGAAAGTGTGACTAGTTGCTGACGATCCCCGAGCCTGTAGCTTCGCAATGAGATCTATAAAACAGAGGAAACAGAGTAAACGGAGTAAGCATTACAATGCTTAGTAAGTTTTAAGCAGTGTCAACAGATAACAATCAAATTATAACATAGTTGTTCGTATATTTTATTTCACTCTTCCTTCGGGCATACCGTCCCTTTACCGAATATGCACATCTCATCATATACAATAGGCAGATAACTTTCACATAAAAGTGAGCTCATGTGACATAAATATATTGTATGATTTCCCATAACCTCTCACACTGATCCGATGTCACATAATCATAGGAATAGTCTCATAGATTGCTCTCGTATGCACCACATAACTACCTTATGATTTAGTTCAAATCAAGCTCACCTATAAACTTGGAGTACATACCTGTTTAACCTTTCGCATTGAATATATTTATAAGCAATTCTTATTACAAAGTCTTATAGCTTTAACCTCTACTCGGATTACCGGCGAGACCTTTAGCTCAGACGAAATCTCCACACGAAGCTATCGGGTCTTACCCGGACAAATCTCCACACATAGTTATCGGGTCTTACCCGGACATAATCTCCACACGTAGTCATCGGGTCTTACCCGGACAAAATCACCACACGTAGTCATCGGGTCTTATCCGGACAAAATCTCCACACGTAGTCATCGGGTCTTACCCGGAATACATTTCCAGGTTTCATGTACATTTAATCACATGTTACAACATTCACATTAGCCATTCGGTTTTACCACATATACATATCTCATACATATTTCACATTCGCCATTCGACTTTACCACATATACATATCACACATATATTTCACATTAGCCATTCGGCTTTACCACATATACATATCTCATATATATTTCACATTAGCCATTCGGCTTTACCACATATACATATCTCATACATATTTCACATTCGCCATTCGACTTTACCACATATACATATCACACATATATTTCACATTAGCCATTCGGCTTTACCACATATACATATCTCATATATATTTCACATTAGCTATTCGGCTTTACCACATATACATATCACACATATATTTCACATTAGCCATTTGGCTTTACCACATATACATATCTCATACATATTTCACATTCGCCATTCGGCTTTACCACATATACATATCACACATATTTTTCACATTAGCCATTCGGCTTTACCACATATACATATCACACATATATTTCACATTAGCCATTCGGCTTTACCACATATACATATCTCATATATATTTCACATTAGCCATTCGACTTTACCACCTATACATATCACACATATATTTCACATTAGCCATTCGGCTTTACCACATATACATATCTCATACATATTTCACATTCGCCATTCGCCTTTACCACATATACATATCACACATATATTTCACATTAGCCATTCGGCTTTACCACATATACATATTTCATATATATTTCACATTAGCCATTCGGCTTTACCACATATACATATCTCATACATATTTCACATTCGCCATTCGACTTTACCACATATACATATCACACATATATTTCACATTAGCCATTCGGCTTTACCACATATACATATCTCATATATATTTCACATTAGCTATTCGGCTTTACCACATATACATATCACACATATATTTCACATTAGCCATTTGGCTTTACCACATATACATATCTCATACATATTTCACATTCGCCATTCGGCTTTACCACATATACATATCACACATATTTTTCACATTAGCCATTCGGCTTTACCACATATACATATCACACATATATTTCACATTAGCCATTCGGCTTTACCACATATACATATCTCATATATATTTCACATTAGCCATTCGACTTTACCACATATACATATCACACATATATTTCACATTAGCCATTCGGCTTTACCACATATACATATCTCATACATATTTCACATTCGCCATTCGCCTTTACCACATATACATATCACACATATTTTTCACATTAGCCATTCGGCTTTACCACATATACATATCACATATATATTTCACATTAGCCATTCGGCTTTACCACATATACATATCTCATATATATTTCACATTAGCCATTCGACTTTACCACATATACATATCACACATATTTCACATTAGCCATTCGGCTTTACCACATATACATATCTCATATATATTTCACATTCGCCATTCGACTTTACCACATATACATATCACACATATATTTCACATTAGCCATTCGGCTTTACCACATATACATATCTCATATATATTTCACATTAGCTATTCGGCTTTACCACATATACATATCACACATATATTTCACATTAGCCATTTGGCTTTACCACATATACATATCTCATACATATTTCACATTGGCCATTTGGCTTTACCACATATACATATCACACATATTTTTCACATTAGCTATTCGGCTTTACCACATATACATATCACACATATATTTCACATTAGCCATTCGGCTTTACCACATATACATATCTCATATATATTTCACATTAGCTATTCGGCTTTACCACATATACATATCACACATATATTTCACATTAGCCATTTGGCTTTACCACATATACATATCTCATACATATTTCACATTCGCCATTCGGCTTTACCACATATACATATCACACATATTTTTCACATTAGCCATTCGGCTTTACCACATATACATATCTCATATATATTTCACATTAGCCATTCGGCTTTACCACATATACATATCTCATACATATTTCACATTCGCCATTCGACTTTACCACATATACATATCACACATATATTTCACATTAGCCATTCGGCTTTACCACATATACATATCTCATATATATTTCACATTAGCTATTCGGCTTTACCACATATACATATCACACATATATTTCACATTAGCCATTTGGCTTTACCACATATACATATCTCATACATATTTCACATTCGCCATTCGGCTTTACCACATATACATATCACACATATTTTTCACATTAGCCATTCGGCTTTACCACATATACATATCACACATATATTTCACATTAGCCATTCGGCTTTACCACATATACATATCTCATATATATTTCACATTAGCCATTCGACTTTACCACCTATACATATCACACATATATTTCACATTAGCCATTCGGCTTTACCACATATACATATCTCATACATATTTCACATTCGCCATTCGCCTTTACCACATATACATATCACACATATATTTCACATTAGCCATTCGGCTTTACCACATATACATATTTCATATATATTTCACATTAGCCATTCGGCTTTACCACATATACATATCTCATACATATTTCACATTCGCCATTCGACTTTACCACATATACATATCACACATATATTTCACATTAGCCATTCGGCTTTACCACATATACATATCTCATATATATTTCACATTAGCTATTCGGCTTTACCACATATACATATCACACATATATTTCACATTAGCCATTTGGCTTTACCACATATACATATCTCATACATATTTCACATTCGCCATTCGGCTTTACCACATATACATATCACACATATTTTTCACATTAGCCATTCGGCTTTACCACATATACATATCACACATATATTTCACATTAGCCATTCGGCTTTACCACATATACATATCTCATATATATTTCACATTAGCCATTCGACTTTACCACATATACATATCACACATATATTTCACATTAGCCATTCGGCTTTACCACATATACATATCTCATACATATTTCACATTCGCCATTCGCCTTTACCACATATACATATCACACATATTTTTCACATTAGCCATTCGGCTTTACCACATATACATATCACATATATATTTCACATTAGCCATTCGGCTTTACCACATATACATATCTCATATATATTTCACATTAGCCATTCGACTTTACCACATATACATATCACACATATATTTCACATTAGCCATTCGGCTTTACCACATATACATATCTCATATATATTTCACATTCGCCATTCGACTTTACCACATATACATATCACACATATATTTCACATTAGCCATTCGGCTTTACCACATATACATATCTCATATATATTTCACATTAGCTATTCGGCTTTACCACATATACATATCACACATATATTTCACATTAGCCATTTGGCTTTACCACATATACATATCTCATACATATTTCACATTGGCCATTTGGCTTTACCACATATACATATCACACATATTTTTCACATTAGCTATTCGGCTTTACCACATATACATATCACACATATATTTCACATTAGCCATTCGGCTTTACCACATATACATATCTCATATATATTTCACATTAGCCATTCGGCTTTACCACATATACATATCACACATATATTTCACATTAGCCATTCGGCTTTACCATATATACATATCTCATACATATTTGACATTCGCCATTCGGCTTTACCACATATACATATCACACATATTTTTCACATTAGCCATTCGGCTTTACCACATATACATATCACACATATATTTCATATTAGCCATTCGGCTTTACCACATATACATATCTCATATATATTTCACATTAGCCATTCGGCTTTACCACATATACATATCACACATATATTTCACATTAGCCATTTGCCTTTACCAAATATACATATCTCATACATATTTCACATTCGCCATTCGGCTTTACCACATATACATATCACACATATTTTTCACATTAGCCATTCGGCTTTACCACATATACATATCACACTTATATTTCACATTAGCCATTCGGCTTTACCACATATACATATCTCATACATATTTCACATTCGCCATTCGGCTTTACCACATATACACATCACACATATTTTTCACATTAGCCATTCGGCTTACCACATATACATATCACACATATATTTCACATTAGCCATTCGGCTTTACCACATATACATATCTCATATATATTTCACATTAGCCATTCGGCTTTACCACATATACATATCACAAATATATTTCACATTAGCCATTATTTTCCTTAGCCAAATTTTCTAAGTCGAGATAAAGCCATCAATATGCTTACCTACGGCCGAACATACACATCAACCTATGTACTCATTCATGTGGCCGAATATGCATGTCTATGTTGAGGCCGATTGTATACTTAATACATTCTACAATATGGTCACTTGTATTGACTAAATACCATTTTGTTTCAAGTTCAAAACTGGGCTAATACACATATATATACACTAGAAATCAAATACTAACATTTGCACTTCACCTTAATAGCTAGCTTAGCAAACCTTTATTTAACATATAATTGTTCATAATACAATTTAAGCATACTCTCCATTCCATCAATTTCAAAACACATACATTACTCAATAATGCTCAAAATTATATTCGGCCTTAGCACACAACTTGCTAGTCGATTCTTCTCCATCTAGCAACTAATGCACATATGAGCTCATTTGTTAGACTCTACTTCATCTAACAACAACCATATTTCTCTTCTACCTCCTACCATGGCCGAATGCTCAAGATACCTCAATACCGAAACTTTTAACTTGGGTTGCTTAAAGAACTTGGTGATGAGTTCAAATTTATCTAACACCTCAAGCATCATAACACATCCATATAGCTAACATGCTAATGGTATCAAGGCTTCAACTAAAACTTTTGAAGCCTCTTAGTCGAATACTAACTCTCTAATAACCCCAAATCCATCCATAAGATAGTTAGAATTTAGACTAATCATCCAAGGGATGTATGAACTTTCAAAGCAACACTAAACATACCTTAATCTAGTGAACCACCATAGCCGATTTTCTCCAAGCTTTTCCCTTCCTTTCTTTCCTCTATTCGGCCAACTTGAGCAACATGATAACCTTTTTTCTTTTCTTTTTTTCATCATTTTCCTTTTTTCCCTTTCTTTATTACTAACTTTTTTTTATTTTATTGTTTCTTACATACCACATTAACACAAAGTGTTTATAATATGGTTAATCCCATAGCATGGCCGGCCACTAGTTCATCTTTTGGGTATTTTGACATGCAAGGACAACATTTTCTAACATGCATCAATAGGCCACTTTAACATTTGCCTAGCACATTTCTAAATTTTCTCACACAAGTCCTATTTAGCAAAATTCACTTACAATTAACAAAATTCAAACATGAAATTTTCACACATGCCTATATACATATAATAAGCATCAAATATAATGTTTTTATGACTCAGTTTTGTGGTCCCGAAACCACTTTCCGACTAGGGTCACTTTAGGGGTGTCACAACTCTCCCCCCCTTTAGGGATTTTCGTCCCTGAAAATTTCTACCGATGCATAGTTTAGGATAACGTCCTCTAATTGAATTATATTCATATAAACATTAGCTCATCGATAGCAATTGTAATTCTTTATTGATTTCGCATCGATCTATAAAATCATTTTCTTATCTTAAAACAAATACATAAACATTTCTACAAGTATGCACATATATCTCATTTTCTTGATTTCATAAGCAATAATCACTTACTTTAATTCACAAATGCATTTCAAACACATATTAAGCACATATTAACATGTATAATTCACATCATCAACCCACATATTTGTAACCCACATTTTCATTCATGTATAAGCTGTAACCTGACCGAAAGTACACATATACTCAAACATCCCAATAAATATCCTTTATAACTCCATCATATCTCACTATTCAACTTAACCTATTTCCAACAGAAAATCAACTTCCACATACCTGAACATTGAATTCATTTAGCACATTCAATCACCGTTAACGATACCCGTTGAATCATTCGAAATCATTACGGATACTCATTAAGCACATATAGCTCTTACAATGCCATATCCTAGATATGGTCTTACATATTCTCACATATCGAGCCGATGCCATGTCCCAGACATGGTCTTACACACTATCTCAAATCAATGCCTTCGTCCCAGACGAGGTCTTACATGAATTCCACTTCACACACTTAGTGCCCACTGACCGATCTCGCACTCATAGTGCTCGGTTAAAGGAATTTGCACACACACAGTGCCTCTAATCATTCACACACATAGTGCTCTTATTCATTCGTTATTACACATTGAAATGACTTAACCAAGTCTATAAACATCATGTATGTACACTTTTTAAACATATCATCTCATTTAAATTTGAATTCGTATAGTAATAAACACTTAAACTTTGCTCAAATTACCGGCACGAAGCCTACTAGGCACGAAGGCCCGAATACACATCACCAGCATGATTGCTCTTCGGGACCTAGCCCGGATATAACACCAGCACGAATGCTCTTCGGGGTTTAGCCCGGATACATCACTAGCACGAATGCTCTTCGGGACTTAGACCGGATACATCACTAGCACGAATGCTTCTCGGAACTTAGCCCGGATATATCACAAGCACGAATGCTCCTCGGGACTTAGCCCGGATATATCACTAGCACGAATGCTCTTCGGGACTTAGCCCGGATATATCACTAGCACGAATGCTCTTCGGGACTTAGCCCGGATATATCACTCTCAATTCTCATGTACATATACACATATAGCAATACACATTAGTATATCATTTACATTACTTGAATACAAACACAACATGCTTATCGACCATTCAACTTCCAGTTCCATAGCCACATACAAAAATCACATTTATAGTCATAACACTCTTTTAAAATTGCATCACTTATACCCTTATAATTCAATCCAAATCGAAATTCAAATACGAGTACATGATACGTACCTGATCAACTTAATAATTTAGGCATATGTAAGTGAAGTTATATCGCAAATTCTCATAGTCAGAAGCTTGCTACAGCTCGATCGGGATCAAGATTCATTACAATACAGCAAACACATTTTAATAGCCAAAAATCATCACACTATCATTTTATCACTTTATGGCATGTATAAATAGACTCACGCGTGCTACGTTAGTCCTAGAATCGACTAAACCGTAGCTCTGATACCAATAAAATGTAACACCCCTATCCTGTAACCGTCGTCAGAATAGGTAAGGGGCATTACCGGACTTGTAACTCATGTCAGAACAGTAAAATTTTGAACTTTTTCTTGAAATAAAGATCGTTCGTTTAAATAAGTACTAAGCACAACCAGAGGTAAAATTTAAACTTCACTAAGTAAACATTCAAAAGATGCCATTTTCGCATGGCTTATATACATTAACCAAAAATATTCTTCCGCCACTAGTCTATTCTATACATGCCATAAAATAATTCTAAACATAACAGTAACAAGCGGTGGATAGTGATAGTGTGACTAGTTGCTGACGATCCCCGAGCCTGTAGCTTCGCAATGAGATCTATAAAACAGAGGAAACAGAGTAAACGGAGTAAGCATTACAATGCTTAGTAAGTTTTAAGCAGTGTCAACAGATAACAATCAAATTATAACATAGTTGTTCGTATATTTTATTTCACTCTTCCTTCGGGCATACCGTCCCTTTACCGAATATGCACATCTCATCATATACAATAGGCAGATAAACTTTCACATAAAAGTGAGCTCATGTGACATAAATATATTGTATGATTTCCCATAACCTCTCACACTGATCCGATGTCACATAATCATAGGAATAGTCTCATAGATTGCTCTCGTATGCACCACATAACTACCTTATGATTTAGTTCAAATCAAGCTCACCTATAAACTTGGAGTACATACCTATTTAACCTTTCGCATTGAATATATTTATAAGCAATTCTTATTACAAAGTCTTATAGCTTTAACCTCTACTCGGATTAGCGGCGAGACCTTTAACTCAGACGAAATCTCCACACGAAGTTATCGGGTCTTACCCGGACAAATCTCCACACGTAGTCATCGGGTCTTACCCGGACATAATCTCCACACGTAGCCATCGGGTCTTACCCGAACAAAATCTCCACACGTAGTCATCGGGTCTTACCCAGACAAAATCTCCACATGTACTCATTGGGTCTTACCCGGAATACATTTCCAGGTTTCATGTACATTTAATCACATGTTACAACATTCACATTAGCCATTCAGCTTTACCACATATACATATCTCATACATATTTCACATTTGCCATTCAGCTTTACCACATATACATATCACACATATATTTCACATTAGTCATTCGGCTTTACCACATATACATATCTCATATATATTTCACATTAGCCATTCGGCTTTACCACATATACGTATCTCATACATATTTCACATTCGCCATTCGGCTTTACCACATACACATATCACACATATATTTCACATTAGCCATTCGGCTTTAGCACATATACATATCTCATATATATTTCACATTAGCCATTCGGCTTTACCACATATACATATCACACATATATTTCACATTAGCCATTTGGCTTTACCACATATACATATCTCATACATATTTCACATTCGCCATTCGGCTTTACCACATATACATATCACACATATTTTTCACATTAGCCATTCGGCTTTACCACATATACATATCACACTTATATTTCACATTAGCCATTCGGCTTTACCACATATACATATCTCATATATATTTCACATTAGCCATTCGGCTTTACCACATATACATATCACACATATATTTCACATTAGCCATTCGGCTTTACCACATATACATATCTCATACGTATTTCACATTCGCCATTCGGCTTTACCACATATACATATCACACATATTTTTCACATTAGGCATTCGGCTTTACCACATATACATATTACATATATATTTCACATTAGCCATTCGGCTTTACCACATATACATATCTCATACATATTTCACTTTCGCCATTTGGCTTTACCACAATACATATCACACATATTTTTCACATTAGCCATTAGGCTTTACCACATATACATATCACACATATATTTCACATTAGCCATTCGGCTTTACCACATATACATATCTCATATATATTTCACATTAGCCATTCGGCTTTACCACATATACATATCACACATATATTTCACATTAGCCATTATTTTCCTTAGCCGAATTTTCTAAGTCGAGATAAAGCCATCAATATGCTTACCTATGGCCGAACATACACATCAACCTATGTACTCATTCATGTGGCCGAATATTCATGTCTATGTTGAGGCCGATTGTATACTTAATACATTCTACAATATGGTCACTTGTATTGACTAAAAACCATTTTGTTTCAAGTTCAAATTCAAGTTCAAAACTCGGCTAATACACATATATATACACTAGAAATCAAATACTAACATTTGCACTTCACCTTAATAGCTAGCTTAGAAAACCTTGACTTAACATATAATTGTTCATAATACAATTTAAGCATACTCTCAATTCCATCAATTTCAAAACACATACATTACTCAATAATGCTCAAAATTATATTCGTCCTTAGCACACAATTTGCTAGCCGATTCTTCTCCATCTAGCAACTAATGCACATATGAGCTCATTTGTTAGACTCTACTTCATCTAACAACAACCATATTTCTCTTCTACCTCCTACCATGGCTGAATGCTCAAGATACCTCAATACCGAAACTTTTAACTTGGGTTGCTTAAAGAACTTGGTGATGAGTTCAAATTTATCTAACACCTCAAGCATCATAACACATCCATATAGCTAACATGCTAATGGTATCAAGGCTTCAACTAAAACTTTTGAAGCCTCTTAGTCGAATACTAACTCTCTAATAACCCCAAATCCATCCATAAGATAGTTAGAATTTAGACTAATTATCCAAGGGATGTATGAACTTTCAAAGCAACACTAAACATACCTTAATCTAGTGAACCACCATAGCCGTTTTTCTCCAAGCTTTTCCCTTCCTTTCTTTCCTCTATTCGGCCAACTTGAGCAACATGATAACCTTTTTTCTTTTCTTTTTTTCATCATTTTCCTTTTTCCCTTTCTTTATTACTAACTTTTTTTTTGTTTTATTGTTTCCTACATACCACATTAACACAAAGTGTTTATAATATGGTTAATCCCATAGCATGGCCGGCCACTAGTTCATCTTTTGGGTATTTTGACATGCAAGGACAACATTTTCTAACATGCATCAATAGGCCACTTTAACATTTGCCTAGCACATTTCTAAATTTTCTCACACAAGTCCTATTTAGCAAAATTCACTTACAATTAACAAAATTCAAACATGAAATTTTCACACATGCCTATATACATATAATAAGCTTCAAATATAATGGTTAATTATTTTTATGACTCGGTTTTGTGGTCCCGAAACCACTTTCCGACTAGGGTCACTTTAGGGGTGTCACACTATGTGCTGAAACCACCAAGTATCGAGGATTGATCCGAAGTGTTCAATGGGAGACTCTCTATGTATTGCTTTGTGAGTTTTGTGATGAATAAGTGCAAGAACTTGGTTATGTGAATGATGTATTCATTAAGTGACCAGGATGTGGTAAGGTTATAAACAAGTAAGTTATACATAAGGATGATTTTATGGTGACCTTGTGATCATGGGCCTATACTTGTGATGTATGAAATGTGGTGAAAATGATTTGTGATATGTTTGTTAAAATGAGGTTAATACAAAGAAAGTGTGAAAGAGTGAATTAGTAATAAAACTGTTTTGGACAGTAGCACTGATGTGATTTTGAAAAATCACTAAAAATAGTATAAATTGAATCAGAGACTGAATGAGATATCAAATTAAAGCTTAATGAGTCTATTTTCATATAAAAGAAACATACAAGCAAAGGAGTTCTATAATTTGAGATATTTATGTTTTTGTGAGACTGATTCAAAATGATTACGTGATCCCCTATTCTGACTTTGAAAAATCACAAAAATTTTGAGAAAAATAATTAGAGGCTCAAAATTATATTTTTTAAAATCCATAATGAGTCTATTTTCAAGATAAATCAACAAGAATATTATTCGAGTTCTGTATTGTGAGATAATTATTTTTTTAGTGAAGAGAGGTCAGAACTGTCAGAAAGTGAAATAGGGAAAATTTTAATGAATAAACTGTACTAATTGGCTAAACCAAAAATTATGAAACTTTTATGGTGGAAAGATATGTGAGTATAGTTTCAGGGGAAATTTACGGATCTTAATTTGGAGCTCTGTAGCTCGAATTATAAATAATTAAGTGACTATAACTTGTGTGGACAGTTTGATGTGAACATTTATTAGTAAATTGTGAAATCGTACTTACAAGAATGCTATATACATTAAGGATGTGGAATGGATAGGAGGAGGAGGAAAATAAATATATGTGGAATACATGGAAACTATGGTATATGAAATATTGATATAATGAAATAAATGATATGTGTTTTTAAGAAAACAAAAAAAAGAATGTTATGTATCATGACATGTATATATATATGACTAGTCTCAATGTAATGCTTGTTGGGTATGGAATTGAATTGAAATGTTTCAGGCAAACATGTTATTCTGCGCATCTGAATCGTGGTATTTTATAAAGATATGATCTAGCTTTAAATGTGAATGCTTGATGATTAAGCTGAAGATATTTGGTAAGATGATAATCTTGGTATAAATGTATAAGTGGTACTATAATAAACAAGGTAAAATGAGTATGAGAGACACATGTATGATGACATACAAATGCTATGTTTGTGGTTTAATTGAGGATGTTTAATCATTAAATGAATACCATGTTATATGCTTTTGATTTTGTATAAGTGTGTAAGAGATCAAGGTTGACCAAAGCTTGGAAAATAGCCTAGGTATATTCCACACAGGCAGAGACACGACCATGTGTCTCAGCCGTGTATGGAACATGACTTTGGGACACGGGCGTGTGGAGCCTTAAAGCATGAAATTTCCAAGATTTTCGTAAGTTCTCGGTTTAGTCCCAAACCCTTTCTAAAGTATGTTTTGGGCTCCGTAGACTCAAATAAGGGACTATGTGTAAGAGAATGAACGCTTTGAAATATGAATAAAATTTTATGGCTCGTATTTTAGTTTAATGTTTGTATGTTTGTCTGGTAACACCTCGTACCTTAGCCCGGCCTCGGATACGGGTAAGGGGTGTTACAGGATGGATAATTTGGATGGGATTGCATTGCATGTTTGATGATTTCTCTTTGAATGCTTGTTTTTCATTGAGGGTTGTACACACTGAGTTTGTGAAAACTCACCCCCTCTTTTATTTTATTTGCAGCTGATGCTCAGTAGAAGGTTCGATGTTTGGAGGGACTCTGGGTGGCCGGCTAGCAAGATAATTCGAACTTGGTTTTTTTAAGCATTTAAGTTTTTATTTCTTTTTAAGTGTGTTCAGATCAGATTGTAATAAGGTTTTCATTATGTTATTATTACTTGAATTATTATTATTATTTTCATTGTAATTACGAGAAGTTGAACATGTATTTCTTAAATTATAGTATGTCTTTTCTACGTTTCTGCAACTAAATTTTTTAGTGACATGTTTTCATCAAATCTTATGTTTTAAACAAGTGATTGAAAAGAGTTTATTTTTAAGATGTTCTTTTATTTTAAGAACGGTTTCAATGAAAACATAGTTTTCGCTAAAACACTTCAATGTAACACGTCGGATACGACCATAACGTCTAGGCCAGGTTTGGGGTGTTACACTCATCGAACACACGGATAGTATTATCAAGCCAGAATTCAGCTCACTCAACATCTTCATCATTAGTAGATCTAAATTCTTCAGCCTCATGTTTTCTGATTTTATCTACAGGAGGCTTATGTAATCTCAACGGATCATCACTTGAGGTATAGCAGATATCGAAAAAGGATTAATCGAGGGTGGAGGTTGTTGTGCAGCCGGATTAGTCCAGATATACTAAGTAAACCAGCCATTCATCATTTGGTAGAAGGTGTGTTTAGCCTCACCCTCTTGATTACTCGAGGTCGGTCAAGAATCAACCGGCGCTGTCCCTTGCACGGGAGCAGGCGCTATACTCTCGACATCATCAACTACGGCTCTATTGGGATTCATTTACTATATGAAAACACATTGTCAAATTTTAGAAGTCATCGCACTATCGCAGTATATAATATGGCATGTATAGCTAGACTCACACGCGCTACGTTAGTCCTAGAATCGACTAAATTGTAGCTTTGATACTAATCAAATGTAACACCTCTAACTCGTACCCATCGCCGAAAGGGGTTACGAGTTATTACCAAACAAAACACCATATCCAAACAATTATATATGTACACATGAACAAGATTTTCAAATCAGTCAGAAGTTAATTCATAAACTAACACAACTCTTTTATTTCAAATCATATCATATCGTACATATATACAGTCATATAATCCGTATGCAAAAATATGAAATATGTCATATTATACATAAAAAGCATATATTGATTTTAACAAAAATGAGCTATAGACCTATATGAATATCCAACCAAATATTATACATGAGTATACATTGACTTTTATATCAACAAATGAATTCATTACTCAATTCAAGCATCATCTAAATATCTAATATTAACCAAACTCCATTCATTAATATTTATGATATATGCGCATATATGCATATATACTTAACATCAAATTCTTCAAGACAAAAAAATTTCCTTTATAATTTACCGTTTCACTTTAAAACATTTTAAAATGCAAATATCAATTAAGTTCATAAATAATATCATACGTCAATACACCATACAAATATATATATATAGAGAGAGTGACTAATTAAATTATTACCAAATATTTATATCAAAACAACCACATAAGTCACATAATAATTCCGAACACTTACTTATGCTAATATCATGTAATAGTTCACTTATGAAGCTAACCATTTATGACTAAAATGAATGTTTTGTCATTACAATTGAATACATATAACCAAATGCATTTACCTCATACTCATCAATGAACATAAATTTCAACCAAGCTCTTAATCATTTTATTTCAAATCAATTCGTTTTACAAATATTTAATTCAACACATGTATATATATCCAACCAAATCATCATAAGTATATTCATAAATACTAAGTCATGAGTAATTCATAAATATTTTCCATATCTATTTCATCAGTTAACAAAAAAAAAGAGACCAAATTCACATTCAAATTTACATATATATTTATAGCAAAAACACATACACCAACTTGAGCATTACTTAAACCGATTCATTTAACTAAGCACATCATGCACATATACCATGAATATAATTTCCATCCTTAGCTAAATACATAACCAATTACACATCATAGGTGACAACATTACTAGACCATTTCCAAAGCATATAACACCTATCACAAATACCATTCATTCATAGCACATAGCATGATAACCAAAATGAACTTAAACCATAATCAAACAAAACCAATTTCAAGCATAGAAGTTAAGCCATTTTCGCATGGCTCAAATTATACAAAACCAAAATCCAACATTTCAAACTATAATCTAGCCAATACATGCCATAAGTTTGAAATTCAACTTATAAAATACCGAAGGCAGTCGATAGTGTGATAGACTTTGGCGATGATTCCTGAGCTCGTAACTTGACTCCAAAATCTATAAAACAATGCAAATAAACACATATAGTAAGCTATCATAGCTTAGTAAGTCATAAACAAATAAATAACTCAATGTTAACATCAACTCAACTTAACCAAACTAATTTATGCTATCATGTTCACATTTATTTTCAAGATTATAATTTCATATATATAACATTTACTTCTATATACAATTTCACATTGGCCGAATATATCTAATCTTATATACACATATTCAAGAATCATTTCAAAAACATTCACATTATATATTATAAAGGCCGAATACATTTTACTTATTCACATACATTCTCCATTTACATCATACATTATTTGTAAAAATACTAATTAACTTACTCACCTTATTCAAGTAGGTAATAAGCTAACTCATACATGGTTGTTTTAGCTCGTTTTCATAATTGGATAGGACACTCAAATAATCACATATATCGTACAATGCCAACGTCCCAGACATGGTCTTACATGTAATCATATTCGATGCCACTGTCCCAGATAGGGTCTTACTCGCACACATATATCAGAGTCACCTATCGATGCTGACGTATAAAACGTGGTCTTACTCGCACACATAAACCGATGCTATAGTCTTACTCGTACATCACATATCGAAATCCTATGTCATGACATATGTATCCTAGCTATTCCTAAGGTTCATACAGGGCTTTCGGACATCGTAACTCGGTCATAATGAATTCACAAACATAGTTTCCAAGCTTGTATACATTAGTCTATTATAAATATATATTCACATATTTCATTTCAGCATATATAGCTCGCATATAATTAAAATAAACGTCTATTTTCTTATAAACTTACCTCAGACGATGAAAAACAGAACAAGCCATCGACAACTTTAGTTTTTCCCCGATCCAAATCCGATTTTCTCTTTTCCTAATCTAAATTAATATAAATTAAACTTATTTAATCAAATATTCAATCAAATTCATCAAAACACACATAAATGGGTAAATTACACTTTTGCCCCTGACATTTCACATTTTTCACAATTTAGTTCCTATTGCACAAAACACAAAATATGCAAAATTTCAACACACGTATGTTAGGCCGAATGTTCCTAGTGTCCATACAAGTCCATATATTCCATTTATTTCACACTTTACTCCCTCAATTTATTATTTTTATAATTTAGTCCTAATTACTCAAAATCATCAAAAACTCCAATACAAAACATGTTAACCCAAAACATATCTTTCATATTTCATCATCAAACAAAAAAAAATCACAAGCTTTCAATAATGGCATAACTCAAAATATTCATCAAAATAAAAAATTCAAGCATGAGTCTTGTAGATAACTTAGCAACTATCTCAAAAACGTAAAAATCATCAAAAACCAAGCTAGTTACATACCTTGATTGAGCTATTAACAATGGCCGAACCTACGGAAGCTTTCTTTATTTTCCCTTTCTTTATATTTCGGTCAAAGAAATTATATGAACTAATGGCTTTTTAATTATGTTATAATGTAACGTATATTAACATTATTATTATTTTACTTAAATAACCTTTATCATAAAATATAAAACCATTATATATTAAGATCATGACCGTCCATATCATTATATCATGGGAAAATTGAAACTTAAATGCCTCCACTTAAATAGACAGCAACAATTCAGCCTTAAACATTAAACTACTAAGTTTTCATTTTACGCGATTAAGCCCTTTTTATTAAATCGACACTCAAATGACAAAATTAAATCACGAAAATTTCACAGATGTAAATTCACACATAATAAACATAGAAAATATTTTTTTATTATTTCTCTGACTTAGATTAGTGGTCCCAAAACCACCGTTTCGATTAGGGTGTAAATCGGGCTGTTATAGCTTTCTAAAGTTCTCGGTTTAGTCCCGAACCCTTTCTAAAGTATGTTTTAGGCTTTGTAAACCCAAATAAAGGTATGTTCATGTGATTGAATGTTTTAAAATATGAATGAAATTTTATGGCCCGATTTGCATGATTGTTTGTGTTTAAGTCTGGTAATGCCTCGTACCCTATCCCGACTAGGACACGGGTAAGGGGTGTTACATTTTTATTATGTTATGCTTAAGTATATATGAATGTTCTGATATGTCTAGTAATGCCTCGTAACCCTATTCTGATGACGGATATGGGTTAGAGGTGTTACAAACCTTCACCCCCATCTGTTTCTAAACAAATCCTCGTTGTTCCTCAAGCTATAGATCAAATACGATTTAACAAGCCGCCAGTATATAAGATTCTGAAACATGGGGCTGGAGAGTTTTGGGCTACTGTTGATGATGATGCGAAAAGAGCTGAGTTTTGGCTTGAAAACACAATCCGAGTATTCGACGAATTATTGTACTCTTGATGAATGTATCAAATGTGTTGTATCTTTGCAGAGAGATAATGCGTACCATTGGTGGAAAACGTTGATATCTGTGGTTCCTAGAGAATAGGCTACCTAGGAATTCTTCCAATCCGAGCTCCAAAAGAAGTATGTAAGTCAACAATTCCTCTATCAGAAGCATATAGAGTTTCTAGAATTGAAACAAGGTAGGATGACTATCACTGAGTATGAAAGAGAATTCATACATTTAAGTAAGCATGCTCGAGAATATGTTCCGATTGAAGAAATCATGTGCAAACGATTTGTAAATGGAATGAATTAAGATATAAAATTAGTAGTCGGAATTCTAGAGTTGAAAGAATTCATCGTTCTAGTTGAGAAGGCTTGTAAAGCCGATGATCTTAGTAAAGAAAAGAGAAAAGTTGATTTTGAAGTAGGAGATTCGAGAAAGAGATCAACTAGTAAATCTTATCAGTTTGCATCGAAGAAGTTCTAAAACTTGTTTAATCATTCTAATGCATCAGTTGGACATTCAAACAGAGATCGTGAAAGACAACATTTGAGCTTTAAAGCTTCGGCTATCTCGTTAGCTAGTGTCGGGAGTGTGAAACCAAATCGACCTGAATGTAGAAAGTATGGAAAATGGCATTTCGATGATTGTAGATTGAATGATCGGGCCTATTTTAAATGAGGATCATTAGATCATTTCATTCGTAACTGTTCTGAGTTGGCTGAGCAAGATACAGTACAAAACACGAAGCCGAGTAACACTGCGGTTAGAGGTAGACCACCCAAAAACACGAAAAATGTGAGTAGTAGCCAGAGAGCGACTAAAGATTCTGCTGTGAGGTCAAAGGCCAGAGGCCAGAGCACCTGCACGAGCCTACGCTATTCGCGCTCACAAATAAGCATCATCTCCAGATGTTGTCACCGGTACTTTTACTTTTTATGCTACTAATGTGATTGCATTGATAGATCCAGGATCAACTTATTCGTATATATGTGTGAATTTAGTATCCAGTAAGGCTTGGCCTGTAGAGTCTATTGAATATGTGATTAGAGTATCGAACCCCTTAGGCAAGGGTGTTTTGGTTGATAAAGTGTGCAAGAATTGTCCATTGATGATTCGGGATTTATGTTTTCTGACTGATCTGATGTTGTTGCCATTTGATGAATTTGATATAATTCTAGGAATGGATTGGCTAACACAACATGATGCTATAATAAACTGTAAACGAAAGATGATTGATCTGAGATGTTAGAATAATGAGATTATCTGGATTGATTCAAATGATTTAAATAGTCTACCAGTTATGATCACGTCTATGTTAGGTTAGAGATTCGTAAACAAGGGATGCGAAGCTTACCTAGCTTATATACTTGATACAAAAGTGACTGAAAAGAAGATCTGTGAGTACCCAAATATGTTTCCTGAAAAGTTACGGGCTTACCACCTATTTGAGAGGTTGAGTTTGGCATTGAGTTAGTGCCGGGAACTACACCGATATCAATAGCTCCGTATAGAATGGCTTTGACAAAGTTAAAAGAATAAAAATCTCAGCTGCAAGAGTTGATCAATAGAGGATTTGCACGACCGAGTTTTTTGCCTTGGGGTGCTCCTATGTTGTTTGTGAAAAAGAAAGATGGCACAATGAGAATGTGTATTGACTACAGACAGCTTAATAAAGTGACAATCAAGAATAAATACCCTTTACTGCGGATTGATGATTTGTTTGATCAATTAAAAGGGGCAACAATTTTTTAAAAATCAATTTGAGATCAGGTTATTACCAGTTGCAAGTTAAAGACTCCGGTGTACCAAAGACTACTTTTAGAACGAGGTACGAACACTACGGATTTTTGGTTATGCCTTTCAGACTAACGAATGCACCTGCTGCTTTTATGGACTTGATGAATCAGATTTTCAGGCAGTATTTAGATAGATTTGTAGTTGTGTTTATTGATGATATCATGATTTATTCTCATAATGAATCTGAACATGAAGAACATTTGAGAATCGTGCTACAAACTTTGAGAGATAAGCAGTTGTATGTAAAATTCAGCAAATGTCAGTTTTGGCTGCGAGAGGTTAGTTTTCTTGGACATATTGTTTCAGCTAATGGTATTCCGGTTGATCCGAGCAAAATTTCTGCAATAATAGATTGGAAGTCTCCGAGAAATGTATCTGAAATCCGTAGCTTTCTGGGACTCGCCAGCTATTATAGACGATTTGTGAAAGGCTTTTTGATGATTTTGATTCTGATGATGAAATTTCTTCAAAAAGATGTTAAGTTCGAGTGGTCAGATAAATATCAGAAAAGTTTCGATCAGTTGAAAGCTTTATTGACAGAGGTACCAGTGTTAGTTCATCCTGAATTGGGTAAAGAGTTCGTAAATTTTCAGTGATGCATTGTTGAATGGCCTGGGTTGTGTTTTGATGCAGGAAGGCAAAGTGGCAGCTTATGCCTCGAGACAGTTGAAGTCGCATGAAAAGAACTATCCAACGCACAATCTAGAATTAGCTGCAATTGTGTTCGCATTGAAATTTTGGTGCCATTATTTATACTAATTACAAAAGTTAGAAATATTTGATAACTTAGAAAGATTTGAATTTGCGACAGCGAAGATGATTAGAATTGCTAAAAGACTATGACTTGGTAATTAACTATCATCTGAGGAAAGCCAATGTAGTTGCTAATGCTTTAAGCTGAAAGTCCTTATTTGCTTTACGTGCTTTGAATACACATTTGGTTTTGTCTGACGATGGTTCATTAGTAGCCAAGTTGAAAGCGAGATCATTGTTTATACAGTAGATTTGTGAGGCACAAAAGTTTGATAATGAATTGCAATCAAAACGGGTTCAGTATGAGTCAATTTTTGATTCAGAGTTTCAAGTTGATTCCAATGATTGTTTGAGATTCAGAGACTGAATATGTGTTCTGAAAAATTCAAAATTAATTCAAATGTGAAGCATACAATATTTGTTTATTAGTACATCCGGGAAGCACGAAAATGTATAATGTTTTGAAACAGTTTTATTGGTGGCATAGTTTGAAACGGGATATTTTAGAATTTGTTTCGAAATGTTTGATTTATCAGGAAGTCAAAGCTGAGCATCAAGTACCGTCGGGTTTATTACAACCTATCATGATTCCTGAGTGGAAATGGGACAGAGTAACTATAGATTGTGTATCAGGTTTGCCCTTAACTCCGAGAAAGAAAGATGCAATTTGGGTCGTTGTTGACAGATTGACAAAATTGACTCATCTCATTCCTATACGCTCAGATTATTCACTTGATAAATTGGCCGAGTTGTATATCTCATAGATTGTTCGATTACACGAAGAGCCATTAGCTATGGTTTCATATAGAGATCCGAGGTCCATTTCATGTTTTTGGAAGAAACAACAAGAGGCATTAGGTACAAATCTACATTTTAGTACCCCTTTTCACTCGCAGATGGATGGTCAATCCGAGCGAGTTATACAGATACTCGAGGATATGTTATGATGTTGATTTCTTGAGTTTGAAGGTAGCTGGGAGAATTATTTACCGCTGATTGAATTTGATTATAATAATAACTTTCAATCAAGTATAAAGATGGCACACATAAAGCTTTATACGATCGTAAATGTAGAACGTCATTGTACTAGACTGAGCTAAGCAAGAATAAGATTCACGAAGTTGATCTAATCAGAGAAACAGAAGAAAAACTGAAAGTAATTCGTGATAATTTGGAAGCAGCTTTGGATCGAGAGAAATCTTACGCAGAATTGAAACGGAAAGATATTGATTTTCAAATCAGGGATAAAGTGTTTCTGAAAGTGTCACCATGGAAAAAGGTATTACAATTTAGTCGAAAAGGGAAATTGAGTCCGCGATTCACCGGACCATATGAGATTATCGAGCGAGTTGGACCAGTTGCTTATCAACTATCTTTACCGTCTGAGTTTGAGAAAATACATAATGTATTTCATGTATCGATGCTACGATGATACAGATCTGATCCTTCGCATGTCATTTTCCTAAGTGAAGTTGAAATTCAGCCAGATTTATCATACTGTGAAGAACTAATTCGAATTTTGGCTCGTGAGATCAAAGAGTTGAGAAATAAGAAAATTGCATTAGTGAAAGTATTATGGCATCGGCACGAGGTAGAAGAAGCTACATGGGAACCCGAGGATGCTATGAGAAAGCAATATCTGAACCTATTCACTGGTAAGATTTTTGGGGACGAAAATGTAACAGCTCGATTTTAGCTAAATCAGAATAGCGGTTTTGGAACCACAAATCGAAAGTCGTAGAATTTTTTTAATATATTTTTGGTGTTTACAGCAAGTTAATTTTGATATGTGTGAAAATTTCATAATTTAACTTTACCATTTGTTTACTTAATTTAATAAAAAGGACTTAATCGTGTAAAATGTAAAAGTGGCATTCTATTTGTTAAAGTACTAATTTGATATGGTTATTTAATTGTTAAGGCCTTAAAGTGAAATTAGGCCACTATTAAAGCTAGTGGACGGTAATGGACAACCATTATGTGTTTTGTAATTTAAATATTAAGGTTAATATGGTAATTATGTTAATAAATGATAATAAAATAAAACAAAACATGAAATGACCATGTAACGCCCCGTACCCGAGACCATTGCCGGAGTCGAACACGAGGTGTTAATAGACTTAATTCATTACTTAAACAGCTCATACAATTCATTTTAAAATTTCCAGACAAGCTGGCTAACTGCATCACAGTCGCTTTAAAAATCATATCTCGAGTTCCGAAACTCAAAATCCAATTCCGTAAATTTTTCCTGAAACTAGACTCATATATCTATCCACTAGTTTTTTTCTAGAATTTTTGGTTGGGCCAATTAGTACAGTTTATTAATTAAAGACTCCCCTGTTTCAGGGTTCGACTACTCTGACCTCTGTGTATTACGAATCAGATATCTCCCACTACAGAGCTTCAATGACTATGCCGTTTGTCTCTAATAAAACTAGACTCAAACAAGAATCTGTACATATAAAGCATGACTTCTAATTATCTTTGTAAAATTTATGGTGAATTTACAAAGTCAGAACAGGGGATCCAGAAATCGCTCTGGCCCTGTTTCACAAAAATTTAAACATCTCATAAAATATAACTCATATACCTGTTTTGTTCCATCCATATGAAAATAGACTCATAATTCTTCAATTCCATATATTATTCATCATCTAATTGTATCTTTACTATTTTTAGTGATTTTTCAAACTCACGTCACTGGTGCTGTCTGAATCTATTTTATGGTAAATTTTACCTATTTCATGGTTTCCATGGATTAGCTAGCAATTTAGCATACATAACACCAAATATGATCATGATTAGCCATTCCAATGGCTAATCATTACCAAGTATTTCCATACCACTCAATAACCATATCATAAGACCATATATACAAAATGATTATAATGCTATACAAGCCATACTCAAAATATACAAGCCATTATGCCAAGATGGTATACGTATAGTGTGAGCGAGCCTCCGACCGTTCCCGATTTCCGAGCTGGCTTGTCAAAACTACAAGGAATGAAAAGGAGGGAGTAAGCATAAATGCTTAATAAGTTCACATGCAAATAGCAAGTAACATAACCATATAAGCAAACATAAAACATCATTTGCATAATCATCACCAAGACATTCATATCACATTTTCATTTATCATCTTACCATATTGTTGTTATATCGATTTTTCAACCCGAGGGTTAAGTACATACCTGTTCAAAGTATCCATTTCACAACACTTACCAATACGTCCCTTTCATCTTGAGTATTCCTCCATTTCAGTAGAACTTTACCCGTTGAACACATCGGAATATAATTCGGATACATGGAAAGTTTGCACATAAGTGCCACATATGTAGCCAAGCTACCATGTAACCCGCCCATAAGCGAACTCGGACTCAACTCAATGAGCTCGGGCATTCGCATCCATAAGTAAACTCGGACTCAACTCAACGAGCTCGGATGCCTAGTTACATCTCTCGAACTCGGACTCAAATCAACGAGTTCGGATGCCCAAATATCCCGGTGATATGTCACTTGTATCCTAATCTATTCCTAAGGTTCAACCGGGCTTTTTTCCTCGATCTCACATCTTTGCCGTCTTCCACGGAATATCGGAACCGATACTCGGTGATAGTTCATACTCATCAAGTAATTCACATAATTACATATTATTCAACAATAACCACAAAACATAACGTTTCATGATAATAATAAGCATCATATCTTATAAACAACATTAAATTCCTTAAAACAACAATTATGTTACTACATTTACACATGAACTTACCTCGTGTGCGAAAATGGCTCCTTTTACCATTTCGTCCACAACTTGGTATTTTCCCCATTTTAGCCCAAATTTCAGTTTTCCTTACTTATGGAGCTTGGAAGCTTGAAACAAACCCTAGCTATGGAGAACCCTTGAAATTTTGGCCTAATGAAGAAGATGGAAAAAAATTGGCTTTTAATTTTGTTTTTAATTCATTTTAATAACTAAATGACCAAAATACCCTTACTACTAAACTTTCCAAAAATTCCATGTCCTAATTTTGTCCATGAACTTAAAATTGGTCAAATTGCTATTTAAGACCTCCTCATTAATATTCCAAAACAATTTCATACTAAAAACTTCTAGAATGCAAGTTTTGCAACTTATTCGATTTAGTCCCTACTTTCAATTTAAGCACTTTAGGCATAGAATTTCATCACGAAATTTTCACACAATCATGCAATCATATCATAGACCTTAAAATAATCATAAAATAATTATTTCTATCTCGAATTTTGTGGTCACAAAACCACTATTCCGACTAGGCCCAAAATCAAGATATTACAGACCATGCAGGTTCATCTTTTGGCCGAATATTGAAGAGAAAGAGAACCATTTTAAAGCTTTTAAAGTTTGACCCTTTGAAGCTCAAATTGAGGTATGGATTTTGTTTGATTTTTTTGATGATTTTTATGTTTTTGAGATCGTTGCTCCGAATTCTAGCTAGGCCATGCTTGAATTTTTGAATTTGTTAATGTATTCATGATTTTCCATTGTTGATAGCTTGATGTTATTGTGGTTTGATGATGAAAAATAAATATTTTTGATAGATTATTAAGTTTAATTAAGTGGTTTTTGATAATAAAAAAATGCTTATTTAGGATTAAATTGTGAAATTTGAAAGTTTAGGGGTCAAAATGTGAAATAAATGGAATTAATGGGCTGCTAGGGACCTAGGGAGAATTCAACCTAACTAGAGTTTATTAAAATTTTGAGTATTTTGTGTTATTTTGAAATAGGGACTAAATTAAGAAAAATGTAAAATGTTAGGGGCTAAAGTGAAAAATGCCCATTTATGTGTTTGTGGATTTAATTGAAAGAATATGAAATTAAATAAGTTAAATTTGTATTAATTTAGATCAAGAAAGGAAGAAATCAGATTTGGATTGGGGGAAGTCGAAAGTTGTTGAATAGTCGTTCTAGTCCGTTCGTTTTTATACGAGGTAAGTTTGTAAGTAAATAAATATTTTTTGAATTCAATTGTATATGTTTATATCTGTTGCCAAATTTATTAGTATTTATATTCATATTGCTGAATTGAATTGGGTATTTAATGATTTGTTTTAAGCTTGAGTTGATTGAATAACGAAGTCGTAAGCTCCAATCGAACCTTAGGAATTATACAGGATACTGGTGTCATAACATTTGGACTTTCGATGTGTGAATTCGTGTAAGACCATGTCTGGGACATTAGTATCGAAGTGATAAAACGTGTAAGACCCTGTTTAGGACAATGGCATCGATATATGATAACATGTAAGACTATACTGGGATATGGCATTGTACGAGCTATGTGCATTATCCTAGTATCCTTGTCAATTCCGAACAGTTCAACGGGAAATGTCACTGTAAAATCGAATGTGAAAGTGAGTTAAATGAATCAGGTATGTGTAATATTTAATGTGGTAATATGAAGTTATACGAGCTAGTTGAATGTATATGTGTAAGAGATTAGATATAATTGGCCTATTCGAATTGAAATATATATATTTATGTGATGATTTATTTGCTTATGGCTTACTAAGCTTTAAAAGCTTACTTTGTGCATTCCTTCTCTGTTTTATAGATATATAAAGTTACCTTTGAGCTCAGGGATCGTCAAGGAGCATCGTTACACTATCAACCAATATTCGGTACTTTTGAAAATATGTAAATATGTGTAATACCCCAAACCCAGCCTAGACATCATGGCCGAATCTGGTGGTGTCACATTAAAGTGTTTTTCGAAAACCATGATTTTATTGGAAAGCCCGTTATATATTAAAACCTTATTATATCATTAACGAAAATTTGTAAATCATATTAGATTGTTATTACACTTTAAAACTATGTTTGTTGCGGAAGCTTTAAAATTATATTAAGAAGACGTGGTGTTTTTGAAAAATAGTTATCTTTTGAAAACACGTCTTCTTCCTACAACTAGTAGTTTATATCAAAGCAAGTAAAAATCCCAAATTAAAAGTTAAAACCTTAGAGGCCTTATTATATAAAAATACCCAATTAAAACTACTTATAAATTAAAAATCAAGATTGGAAGCGTGCGCGGTTATGTGGCCACCTTTGAGTCCCTCGCAGCACTGATCCGTCTAAGTCTGGGGATTACCTGTACAGATAAAACAGATGGGTGAGTTTACAAAAACTTAGTGTGTAATCCCATATAAGCAAACAATCAGAGTAAACACAATTTGGGCCTAAGCCGTTTTAGTTTTAGTTAGGGCCTTAGCCCATTTCAGAATCAGAAATAGTATGGGCCTAAGCCCATTCTAGTAACAGTATCAGTGAGGCCTAAGCCAATTACAGAATCAGTGCATATGCAATTAGAAAATCCTACCCAATCCATCCGCTACACACCATTTCCGTACCAGCCCTACACACCATGTGGGGATAAAATCGACCCATCCAGCCCTACACACCAAGTCATATAGGTTCCGGCACTAAAATAGTATTTGTAAAAGAGCTGCTAGTAATATGAACGACTTAAAGCCATCAGTAGGTCCACAGTAGTCTTGGGCAACCTGTGCGACCATATCAGTACAGTACACTTCCTCCAAAATAACAATCCCAACCCCATGCAACATGGCATGCATCGTATCATAATATCTTACATGGATGCAACTTACATATAATGCCGCATGCTCAAATACAGTCATACACATCGTAGGGCATATCGATCATTTTACCTTATAGGGGTATTACTGTCATTTTACCTTATAGGGGTATTACAGTCATTTTACCCTACAGGGGTATTACAGTCATTTTACCTTACAGGGTATTACAGTCATTTTACCTTATAGGGGTATTTCGATCATTTTACCCTATGGGGGTATTTCGGTTATTTTTGTAACATCCCATAATAGGGCCTAAACGGAACAGTGGTTGTGAAACCACCAATCTGAGATAGAAAAGTTTATTCCGATTAATTTTTATAATTTACCGAGTGATTAGATGCATGTGTTAGAGTATTGATGGAAAATTTTATAGATAGCATGCTTAATTTGCCTACTAGGGCTTAATTGCAAAAGTTGATAAATATGAGTTTTAGATGCTAAATGATTAAATTGAAGAGTATAATTGAAGTAGAGGTCCTTAAATGGTAATTAGACCATTAGGTTTTAATGGACAAAAATGTACATACATAGATAAAAATAACTAAAGTTTTAATGAAGGGTATTTTAGTCATTTGGTAATTAAAAGATTAAAAAGGGACAAAGATGGCAAAATGTGCCCATCTTCTTCATTGGGCCGAAATTTCAAGGGTTCTTCATAGCTAGGGTTTTGTCAAGCTTCCAAGCTTCATAGTAAGTGATTCCAAGCCCCGTTTTTAATGTTCTTTACGTTTTTGAAGTCCCAGTAACTTGATTTAGCTTATTCTAGCAATAATTTAACCTAGGGTTCATATTTGGAAAAATACCAATAGGTGAAATGTGTTTATTTTGATGTTTTATGGTAGAATATGAAGCTTGAATTTATGTTAAACGACTTGAGCTAAGCGATTTTAAGCGAAAACGAGTAAAATGACATAATCGGTAAAAATACCTAATGGTCATAAGTACATGTTAGAGTGGGAATTTGATGTTTCCATAGTTAAATAAATGATCAGCTTGTCATAAAACATAAGAATTAGGGATAAAGTTTCATTTCTGAGTATTTGGGAAAAAAGTGTAAATATGCAAAAGTTTAGGGGCAAAATCATAATTTTTCCAAAGATAGAGTTAAGGAATGTTTTGATAAATGTGAATATTAAATAAGTTAAATTTGCTATTATAGATCAAGAAGAACAAAATTCGGGGTTAGACAGAGGAAAGAAAAAGGTTAAGGACTAAATCAAAATATTTGATCATATTTTGTATCAAGGTAAGTTTGCGGTAAATAAATGTAATGTTTTATTATTTATAATTAATGATGTTATTTTTCAGCATCTATATATTTATTTTGTAAATTTATTCCTTGATGATTCAAGCAAGAATTGACAAAGAAATGATACTTAAAAGTCCCGGTTGAACCTTAGGAATGTGTAGGATACAAATGTCATGACTTTAGGGTTTAAAGGTACCAAGTAAGACCATGCCAAGGCATGGCATTGGTAAGTTTTACAAGGCAAGGAAATCATGGAAGACCATGTCAATACATGCCATTGATAAACTACTATAAGGCAAAGATCCCATGTAAGACCATGCCAATGCGTGGCAATGGTGAGTTCATACGGTAAGGATATCATGTAAGACCTTGTCAAGACATGGAAATGGTAAGTTTAAAAAGGAAAGGTGCCCGTGTATCCTTAGTATTCCAAATGGTTCAATAGAAAATTCAAAGAGTGTACCAAAGGGAAGGTAAGATAAGTCCATGTTCAAAAGGTTCAGGTTATCTTGATAATTTATTTAGAATGCTGTTATTTATTTACATGCAAACTTACTAAGCTTTATGCTTACTCCCTTTCTTTTCTCTCTTTTTATAGTATCGCAAAGCCAACTCAAAAATCATAAGGATGTCGGAGATCGCCTCACACTATCAACGAGTTATCTCGGTATTTTGTGACTAGAAATGCTTTAGGTTATGACATTTATAGGGACTTGGCTATTTTGTGTGTATGTCCATATGATATCATTAAAGACTGGTATGTGAATACTTGGTAATGATTAGCTTATGATATAGCTAAATAAGAACATGTTTTGGTATTATGTATGCTAAATGAAGTTCAATGCAAAAAAACTGTGAAAGAGTAAGAGTTGGCCATGGAACAGCTAAGAAATAGCACCAGTGACGTGGTTTTGAAAAATCACTAAAAATTGTAGAAATGGAATTAAATGGTGAATGAGATATAGAATTAAATATTATTGAGTCTATTTTCATAGGAAAGAAATAGAGCAAGCAAAGGAAGTCCATATTCTGAGATATTTAAATTTCTGTAAGACTGGTTTAGAGTGACTTTGTGATCCCCTGTTCCAACTTTGGAAAATCACTAGAAATTGTACAAAAATAATTATAAGTCAAAGTTTATATTTCTAGATTCCTTAGTGAGATTATTTTCATTTGAAAGAAATGGGAACATTATCCAATTTCTGTAGAATGAGATAATGTATTTTAAGTGAAGAGAGGTCAGGTCCACTAAACTGCAAAACAGAGGAACATTTAATGAATAAAATGTACTAATTGGCCAAACCAAAAATTCTGGAAAAATTATGGTAAGAATATATATGAGTCTATTTTCAGGGAAAATTTACAGATTTGAATGTTAAGTTTTTTAACTCGACTTATAATTAATTTAGTGATTGTTACACAGATGAACACTTTTATCATGAATAGTGAAATAAATTGTTTTGATTTGTATAAGTAATCGGAAAATTTTTAATGTTCCCAGTTTGGTCCTGAACCTTTCCAATTGAAAATTATAGGGCCTCGAGGGCCTTTTTTAGGTATTTATTGGATGAATGTGAGCGAATTAATATTTTTTAAAAAAGTAATTTTTTTATGCCCCGAACAGGTAAGATAAGTCTGGTAACGCCTCGTGCTCGACTCCAGCGATGATCTCGGGTAAGGGGTGTTAAATTTATTGGAATCAAATCAAGATTTTAGTCAGTTCTCAGAATATTCAGTATGAGTAAGAGTCTAGCTATACATGCCATACTTATATTTTGATAGTGTGACGACTCCTGACGATTTTAAAATGTTTTTTCTTTTATAGTTATGGATCCCGAACGAGTTGGTGCAGAAGATGTAGAAAGTAACGCGCCCGCTCCTGCAGAAGGGACGATGCCGCCAGATAGTAGTGAAAGGCCTGTTACAATTAGTCAGGGAGGAGGGGCTCAAGAAGCCTTCTTTCAAGCTATGAATGAATGGTTTGTTGAGTTCATTCGTATGAATCCAGCCGTTAGACCTCCACCCCTTCATGATCCTCAAACAACCCATGTAGCTTCCCCAGTCACAAATACAGTAAGAAGAGAGAAGCCACCTGTGACACCCCTAATTTGACCCTAGTCGGAAAGCGGTTTCGGAACCGCTAAACCGAGTAACCAAATTATTTGAACATGATATTTATTGTCTAAAATAAATGTGTGAAAATTTTAAGCTTCGATTTAGTAAATTTCATGTGAATTTAGTCAATAGGACTTATGTGTGACATTTTTGAAATGTGATAGATCAAAACATAAGGACCTATTAGTGCATGTTGAAAAAGGGGGGACTTGCATGTCAATTTCCCCCCCATCTAGTAGTGGCCGGCCATGACATTAGGATGGACAAAGGGTGATGGGCAAAACATGTCATAGACATGTTGTGTTGGTGCATCATGGGAGGAAACAATAAAATAAAGAGCATGGGCAATAAAATATTAGTGTTAGTAGGATGAGAAACAAAAAAAAAGAAAGGATATGTGTGATTAACCCCCCCTTGCCGTGAGTTGAAGGAAAGAAAAACAAAAAAAAAAGTGTTCATCCTTTGGTTCATCCTTGGCCGAAAATTTTAAGGAGGAAGGAAGAAGAAAGATTGAAGAGGTTCGGCCATGCATGTAAGTAGGCTAAGGTATGTTTGATGATGTTCCATGAGATGCATGCATGTTTTAGTTGTTAGCTTGAGTTCTACCTAGCCCATGGTCTAAATCTTGCTATGTGATGGAAATGACACTCGGCCATGGATGCATCATTCTTGCTTGGTGTTGATGTTGTGTTGGTGAGATATCAAGTTATTTTTGTGACCAAGTTGAGATTTGAATTTTTGGAATGAGTAAGGTTTTCGGTTATGTTGTTTTGTATGCGTAATGGATTGTTGAGTTCATGCTACTATGAATAAAATTGATTAAGAGAGGCTTGAGATAATTAAATATGCATGTTGGTGGTAAGATGAGCATTCGGTTTTTATCATGGAAGCATAGGAAGCTTGTTAAAGTTGAATTTTAGAAAAGTTAAATGTGTGTGTGCTTGTGCTAGTGCCGAATGTGCCTAGGGTGATTTAGCATTGAGTTTGGTGTTATATGAATTGAGTTTTATGGTTTTGGATTTTTAAGTGTTGTTAAATACTTTGAATAATATATATATGTGGCTTTGAAATGTGAAACTCGGCCAAGTGGTTATAAGCATGATTTTAGAGATTCAATGATATTCGGCCGATTTGAATAATTCATGGCACCCCAAGCAAATTAGTTTTAGATGTTAATAAATATTGAAATTATTTAAAAGCATATTACCGAATGCGATTTTAGTCAATGATTCGGTTATGAGTGCTGATTTGTTTTATAATTAGCCGAATGTGTATATGTATACTATGAGGTGGTTTAGCTTAAAGAAAATTAAGGTGCTCGGAAGGTGATTGTCGTGGATAGTTTAAGTAATGAAATTTAATTTATGTTATGTAAAGTGATGACATTGCTGTTTGCAAATTTGACGTTAAAAATTGTTGATTGAGCATCAAGAGCTTATGGAAACAAAGTCGGATCGTGGAAAAAGGGAAATTGGTCGAATAGTCAGAATTGACGTACATTAGCGATCGAGGTAAGTTTTAAGTATTAAAGCCTATAATGTGATTGAGTATGATATGTTAAGCACATATTAAAAGAATCATAACTCTATTGTAAATTTTTATGCATATAGCCTAATGGCTATTATGAAGTATAGGTAAGTTATTGATATGATATGTTGCCAAATGGATATGATATTATGAAGTGCTAAAAGGATATGTCAGAAGAGTAAAATTGTGATAAACCTGCTCAGGACAGCAGCAGTAACATGAATTTAGAAAATCACCATAAATTGTTGGAGTTGAATGGGAGGCTGAATAAATTATGAAATTAAAGCTTAATGAGTCTAGTTTCTTATAAAAGAAACCGTGTAAGAAAATTTATTTCCGATAATGAGATATTTAAAGTTGTGTGAGACAGTGCAGAATGACACTGTAATCCTCTGTTCCGTTTTTAGAAAATCATTATAAATTGTACAAAAATGGTTATAAGATAAAATTTATATGCTTAGACTCCTTAATGAGTATAGTTTCAAATGAAATCAAATACAACACATTTTGAATTCTGTAAAATGATAAATCTGATTCGTAGTGAAGAGTGGTCAGATTAGTCAAACAGTGAAATAGGGGAAACTTTAAGAAAAATCTGGTATTTTTGGCCAAACCTAAAATTCTGGAATTTTATGGATGGAAGATATACGAGTCTATATTCAGGAAAAATTAACGGAAAGTGATTTGGAGTTTTGTAGCTCCAGTTATAAATGGTTTAGTGACTATTGCTCAGGAAAAACAGCTTGTGCTGAATTTGAGATTGTGTTGTAAACCTTGATAAACTTGTTCTAGTTGCTCATAAGCTATTGATTAAACCCATACGTGAATTCTAAATTGTGATATTGGAAAATGATAGATGTAGATTCAGCCAAGACAGTGTATATATGTGATAAGGCCTAATGGCCGATGTGATGAATGTGAAAGTGTATATATGTGATAAGGCCTAATGGCCGATGTGATGAATGTGAAAGTGTATATATGTGATAAGGCCTAATAGCCGATGTGATGAATGTGAAAGTGTATATATGTAATAAGGCCTAATGGCCGATGTGATGAATGTGAAAGTGTATATATGTGATAAGGCCTAATGGCCGATGTGATGAATGTGAAGGTGTATATATGTGACAGGGCCGAGTGGCCAACGTGATGGATGTGAAAGTGCATAAATGTGATAAGTCCCGAAGGGCATTTGTGTCAGTACTATATCCGGGTTAAAACCCCGCAGGCTTTATGCGAGAATATTATCACTGATTAATGTCCGTAAGCTTCGTGCTCGTACTATATCCGAGCTCTAAAGACCCGATGACTACGTGTGGGAATTTTGTCCGGGTAAGACCCGATAACTTCGTGTGGAGATTATGTCCGGGTAAGACTTCGTAATAAGAATTGCTTATAAATATATTCAATGCGAAAGGTTAAACAGGTATGTACTCCAAGTTTATATGTGAGCTTGATTTGCACTAAATCATAAGGTAGTTATGTGATGCATACGAGAGCAATCTATGAGACTATTCCTATGATTATGTGACATCGGATCAGTGTGAGAGGTGATGTGAAATCATACGATATATCTATGTCACATGAGCTCACTTTTATGTGAAAGTTTATCTGCCTATTGTATATGATGAGATGTGCATATTCGGTAAAGGGATGATATGCCCGAAGGAAGAGTGAAATAAAAATACGAACAACTATGTTATAATTTGATTGTTATCTGTTGACACTGCTTAAAACTTACTAAGCATTGTAATGCTTACTCCGTTTACTCTGTTTCCTCTGTTTTATAGATCTCATTGCGAAGCTACAGGCTCGGGGATCGTCAGCAACTAGTCACACTATCACTATCCACTGTTTGGTACTGCTATGTTTTGGATTATCTTATGGCATATATAAAATAGACTAGTGGCGGAAGAATATTTTGGTTAATGTATATAGCCATGCGAAAATGGCTTACATATGTTTGAGCATAATGTTATAATCATTTGGTATGGAATGGTTAATCACTATCATAATTTGTGCTATTTATGCTAAAAGGGCTAGTTGAATCATGGAAACTATGAAATAGGTAAAGTCTACCTTAAAGGCAGATGCTGGCAGCAGCAGTGATGTAGATTTGGAAAATCACAAAAATAGTAGGATTGGAATTAAATAATGAATAAATTATGTAAATGAACCTTGATGAATCTATTTTCATAGGAAAGTAACGAAACGATCATATGGACAGTATGTTAAGAGATATTCAGGTTCTCGTGAGACAGGGCCAGAACGGTTTCTGGATTACCTGTTCCGACTTTGGAAATTCATTATAAATTAACCAGAGATAATTAGGAGTCATGCAATATATGTATAGATTCCTCTCTGAGTCTAGTTTCTATAGAAACAAACGGCATCAGTATTGAAGCTTTGTGCAGGGAGATATCCAAGTCGTAATGCGCAAAGGTCAGTGTAGTCGATCCCTGTAACATGGGAGACTTTGACTAATAAACTGTACTAATTGGCCCAACCAAAAATTCTAGAAAAAAATATGTAGATGGGAATATGAGTCTAGTTTCAGGGAAAAATTACGAAACTGATTTTCAAGTTGTGAAACTCAAGATATGATTTTTAAGGTGACAGTGTCGCAGTTAGCCAACTGCCTGGAAAATTTTAAAATGGACTGCGATAGTAAGCGAATTTAGTCTGTGAACCCCTCGTGTCCGACTCCGGCGACGGTTACGGGATAGGGGTGTTACAATTTTATTGGTATCAGAGCTACGGTTTAGTCGATTCTAGGACTAACGTAGCACGTGTGAGTCTATTTATACATGCCATAAAGTGATAAAATGATAGTGTGATGATTTTTGGCTATTAAAATGTGTTTGCTGTATTGTAATGAATCTTGATCCCGATCGAGCTGTAGCAAGCTTCTGACTATGAGAATTTGCGATATAACTTCATTTAGATATGCCTAAATTATTAAGTTGATCAGGTACGTATCATGTACTCGTATTTGAATTTCGATTTGGATTGAATTATAAGGGTATAAGTGATGCAATTTTGAAGGAGTGTTATGACTATAAATGTGATTTTTGTATGTGGCTATGGAACTGGAAGTTGAATGGTCGATAAGTATGTTGTGTTTGTATTCAAGTAATGTAAATGATATACTAATGTGTATTGCTATATGTGTATATGTATGTAGAGACGAAATTGTCGAATGTAAAAAGGCAGTGAAGCGTATAGAGTGGTTGGTTTTCAGCACTAAGTGTGCGGGCAATAAGTGTTCACGGTTGTGAGATTGGCACTAAGTGTGCGGGCAATAAGTGTTCACGGTTGTGAGATTGGCACTAAGTGTGCGGGCTTGAAATGCATGGCACTAAGTGTGTGAGTTTAAAGTATATGGCACTAAGTGTGCGTGGTTGATTATTAAGCACTATGTGTGCGAACCCACTATATATATATATTTTCTATCAATTATTTATATTAAGGGTGCGACCTTACCGAGTCAATTTCGGATAGCGGAAAGGGGTAAGTTCTTGAGTAATAGAGCTTAAATTATGATTTGATTAGATCATGTTTTAAGCAAATCAAAATCATGCTCTTTGTGTGTGGCTATTGAGCCGAAATTGCAAGAATGATAAGTGTCTTGTGTTTGAGTTTTGCTAACGAAAATGAAATACGAATGTGCCATGATTTGTTGTTAAATGTGCATGGTTATTTGAATGATGTCCGGGCTAAGTCCCGAAGGCTTTGTGCTAAGTGACCATATCCGGACTAAGTTCCGAAGAGCATTCGTGCTAGTGATGTATCCGGGCTAAGTCCCGAGGAGCATTCGTGCTAGTGATATATCCGGGCTAAGTCCCGAGGAGCATTCGTGCTAGTGATGTATCCGGGCTAAGTTCCGAAGAGCATTCGTGCTAGTAATATATCCGTGCTAAACCTCGAAGAGTAATCATGCTGGTGACGTGTATTCGGGCCTTCGTGCCTAGTAGGCTTCGTGCCGGTAATTTGAGCAAAGTTTAAGTGCTCATTACTATACAAATTCAAATTTAAATGAGATGATATGTTTAAAAGTGTACATACATGATGTTTATAGACTTGGTTAAGTCATATCAATGTGTATTAACGAATGAATAAGAGCGCTATGTATGTGAATAATTAGAGGCACTGTGTGTGTGCGAATTCCTTTAACCGAGCACTATGAGTGCGAGATCGGTCAGTGGGCACTAAGTGTGTGAAGTGGAATTCATGTAAGACCTCGTTTGTGACGAAGGCATTGATTTGAGATAGTGTGTAAGACCATGTCTGGGACATGGCATCGGCTCGATATGTGAGAATATGTAAGACCATATCTAGGATATGGCATTGTAAGAGCTATATGTGCTATTGCTGAATGGACACTATTTTGTTAATCTTGTTCAAGAAATTATTTTGATTAAGTTTCGACATTCGAAAGTTTGAAAGAATTTTTGATGAATGTTGATAATTTTGGATATACGAGTTATGCGCTAGAATAAATCTCATGCCAGTGTATTATATTAGGCTTTATGCCTATTCGACTGTATACGGGTAACGTTAACTATGATTGAATGTGCTAAATGAACTAAATGTTCAGGTACGTGGAAGTTGACTTTTCTTTTGGAAATGAGTTAAGTTGAATATTGAGATGTGATAAAGTTATAAAGGATATTTATTGGGATGTTTGAGTATATGTGTACTTTCGGTTAGGTTACAGCTTATTCATGAATGAAAATGTGGGTTGATGATGTGAATTATACATGTTAATATGTGCTTAATATGTGTTTGAAATGCATTTGTGAATTAAGTTAAGTGATTATTGCTTATGAAATCAAGAAAATGAGATATTTGTGCATACCTGTAGAAATGTTTATGTATTTGTTTTAAGATAAGAAAATGATTTTATAGATCGATGTGAAATCAGTAATGAATTACAATTGCTATCGATGAGCTAATGTTTATATGAATATAATTCAATAAGAGGACGTTATCCTAAACTATGCATCGGTGGAAATTTTCGGGGACGAAAATCCCTAAAGGGGGGAGAGTTGTGACACCCCTAATTTGACCCTAGTCGAAAAGCGGTTTCGGGACCGCTAAACCGAGTAACCAAATTATTTGAACATGATATTTATTGTCTAAAATAAATGTGTGAAAATTTTAAGCTTCGATTTAGTAAATTTCATGTGAATTTAGTCAATAGGACTTATGTGTGACATTTTTGAAATGTGATAGATCAAAACATAAGGACCTATTAGTGCATGTTGAAAAAGGGGGGACTTGCATGTCAATTTCCCCCCCCATCTAGTAGTGGCTGGCCATGACATTAGGATGGACAAAGGGTGATGGGCAAAACATGTCATAGACATGTTGTGTTGGTGCATCATGGGAGGAAACAATAAAATAAAGAGCATGGGCAATAAAATATTAGTGTTAGTAGGATGAGAAACAAAAAAAAAAGAAAGGATATGTGTGATTGTCCCCCCCCCTTGCCGTGAGTTGAAGGAAAGAAAAACAAAAAAAAGGTGTTCATCCTTTGGTTCATCCTTGGCCGAAAATTTTAAGGAGGAAGGAAGAAGAAAGATTGAAGAGGTTCGGCCATGCATGTAAGTAGGCTAAGGTATGTTTGTTGATGTTCCATGAGATGCATGCATGTTTTAGTTATTAGCTTGAGTTCTACCTAGCCCATGGTCTAAATCTTGCTATGTGATGGAAATGACACTCGGCCATGGATGCATCATTCTTGCTTGGTGTTGATGTTGTGTTGGTGAGATATCAAGTTATTTTTGTGACCAAGTTGAGATTTGAATTTTTGGAATGAGTAAGGTTTTCGGTTATGTTGTTTTGTATGAGTAATGGATTGTTGAGTTCATGCTATTATGAATAAAATTGATTAAGAGAGGCTTGAGATAATAAAATATGCATGTTGGTGGTAAGATGAGCATTCGGTTTTTATCATGGAAGCATAGGAAGCTTTGTTAAAGTTGAATTTTAGAAAAGTTAAGTGTGTGTGTGCTTGTGCTAGTGCCGAATGTGCCTAGGGTGATTTAGCATTGAGTTTGGTGTTATATGAATTGAGTTTTATGGTTTTGGATTTTTAAGTGTTGTTAAATACTTTGAATAATATATATATGTGGCTTTGAAATGTGAAACTCGGCCAAGTGGTTATAAGCATGATTTTAGAGATTCAATGATATTCGGCCGATTTGAATAATTCATGGCACCCCAAGCAAATTAGTTTTAGATGTTAATAAATATTGAAATTATTTAAAAGCATATTACCGAATGCGATTTTAGTCAATGATTCGGTTATGAGTGCTGATTTGTTTTATAATTAGCCGAATGTGTATATGTATACTATAAGGTGGTTTAGCTTAAAGAAAATTAAGGTGCTCGGAAGGTGATTGTCGTGGATAGTTTAAGTAATGAAATTTAATTTCTGTTATGTAAAGTGATGACATTGCTGTTTGCAAATTTGAAGTTAAAAATTGTTGATTGAGCATCAAGAGCTTATGGAAACAAAGTCGGATCGTGGAAAAAGGGAAATTGGTCGAATAGTCGGAATTGACGTACATTAGCGATCGAGGTAAGTTTTAAGTATTAAAGCCTATAATGTGATTGAGTATGATATGTTAAGCACATATTAAAAGAATCATAACTCTATTGTAAATTTTTATGCATATAGCCTAATGGCTATTATGAAGTATAGGTAAGTTATTGATATGATATGTTGCCAAATGGATATGATATTATGAAGTGCTAAAAGGATATGTCAGAAGAGTAAAATTGTGATAAACCTGCTCAGGACAGCAGCAGTAACATGAATTTAGAAAATCACCATAAATTGTTGGAGTTGAATGGGAGGCTGAATAAATTATGAAATTAAAGCTTAATGAGTCTAGTTTCTTATAAAAGAAACCGTGTAAGAAAATTTATTTCCTATAATGAGATATTTAAAGTTGTGTGAGACAGTGCAGAATGACACTGTAATCCTCTGTTCCATTTTTAGAAAATCATTATAAATTGTACAAAAATGGTTATAAGATAAAATTTATATGCTTAGACTCCTTAATGAGTCTAGTTTCAAATGAAATCAAATAAAACACATTTTGAATTCTGTAAAATGAGAAATCTGATTCGTAGTGAAGAGTGGTCAGATTAGTCAAACAGTGAAACAGGGGAAACTTTAAGAAAAATCTGGTATTTATTGGCCAAACCTAAAATTCTGGAAATTTAATGGATGGAAGATATACGAGTCTATATTCAGGAAAAATTAACGGAAAGTAATTTGGAGTTTTGTAGCTCCAGTTATAAATAATTTAGTGACTATTGCTCAGGAAAAACAGCTTGTGCTGAATTTGAGATTGTGTTGTAAACCTTGATAAACTTGTTCTAGTTGCTCATAAGCTATTGATTAAACCCATACGTGAATTCTAAATTGTGATATTGGAAAATGATAGATGTAGATTCAGCCAAGACAGTGTATATATGTGATAAGGCCTAATGGCCGATGTGATGAATGTGAAAGTGTATATATGTGATAAGGCCTAATGGCCGATGTGATGAATGTGAAAGTGTATATATGTGATAAGGCCTAATACGCGATGTGATGAATGTGAAAGTGTATATATGTAATAAGGCCTAATGGCCGATGTGATGAATGTGAAAGTGTATATATGTGATAAGGCCTAATGGCCGATGTGATGAATGTGAAAGTGTATATATGTGACAGGGCCGAGTGGCCAACGTGATGGATGTGAAAGTGCATAAATGTGATAAGTCCCGAAGGGCATTTGTGTCAGTAGTATATCCGGGTTAAAACCCCGCAGGCTTTATGCGAGAATATTATCACTGATTAATGTCCGTAAGCTTTGTGCTCGTACTATATCCGAGCTCTAAAGACCCGATGACTACGTGTGGGAATTTTGTCCGGGTAAGACCCGATAACTTCGCATGGAGATTATGTCCGGGTAAGACTTCGTAATAAGAATTGCTTATAAATATATTCAATGCGAAAGGTTAAACAGGTATGTACTCCAAGTTTATATGTGAGCTTGACTTGCACTAAATCATAAGGTAGTTATGTGATGCATACGAGAGCAATCTATGAGACTATTCCTATGATTATGTGACATCGGATCAGTGTGAGAGGTGATGTGAAATCATACGATATATCTATGTCACATGAGCTCACTTTTATGTGAAAGTTTATCTGCCTATTGTATATGATGAGATGTGCATATTCGGTAAAGGGATGGTATGCCCGAAGGAAGAGTGAAATAAAAATACGAACAACTATGTTATAATTTGATTGTTATCTGTTGACACTACTTAAAACTTACTAAGCATTGTAATGCTTACTCCGTTTACTCTGTTTCCTCTGTTTTATAGATCTCATTGCGAAGCTACAGGCTCGGGGATCGTCAGCAACTAGTCACACTATCACTATCCACTGTTTGGTACTGCTATGTTTTGGATTATCTTATGGCATGTATAAAATAGACTAGTGGCGGAAGAATATTTTGGTTAATGTATATAGCCATGCGAAAATGGCTTATATATGTTTGAGCATAATGTTATAATCATTTGGTATGGAATGGTTAATCACTATCATAATTTGTGCTATTTATGCTAAAAGGGCTAGTTGAATCATGGAAACTATGAAATAGGTAAAGTCTACCTTAAAGGCAGATGCTGGCAGCAGCAGTGATGTAGATTTGGAAAATCACAAAAATAGTAGGATTGGAATTAAATAATGAATAAATTATTTAAATGAACCTTGATGAATCTATTTTCATATGAAAGTTACGAAACGATCATATGGATAGTATGTTAAGAGATATTCAGGTTATCGTGAGACAGGGCCAGAACGGTTTCTGGATTCCCTGTTCCGACTTTGGAAATTCATTATAAATTAACCAGAGATAATTAGGAGTCATGCAATATATGTATAGATTCCTCTCTGAGTATAGTTTCTATAGAAACAAACGGCATCAGTATTGAAGCTCTGTGCAGGGAGATATCCAAGTCGTAATGCGCAAAGGTCAGTGTAGTCGATCCCTGTAACATGGGAGATTTTGACTAATAAACTGTACTAATTGGCCCGACCAAAAATTCTAGAAAAAAATATGTAGATGGGCATATGAGTCTAGTTTCAGGGAAAAATTACGAAACTAATTTTCGAGTTGTGAAACTCAAGATATGATTTTTAAGGTGACAGTGTCGCAGTTAGCCAACTCCCTGGAAAATTTTAAAATGGACTGCGATAATAAGGAATTTAGTCTGTGAACCCCTCGTGTCCGACTCCGGCGAAGGTTACGGGATAGGGGTGTTACACCACCAGTTGATAAAATTAGAAAATAAGGGACCGAAGAGTTTTGGGCTACTAAAGATGACAACGCAGAGAAAGCTGAATTTTGGCTCGAGAATACTATCAAGGTCTTTGATGAGTTATCTTGCACACCTGAAGAGTGCATAAAGTGTGTTGTATCAGTTTTACAAGACTTAGCCTACCATTGGTGAATGACACTTGTGTCAGTAGTACCGATAGAGAGGGTTACTTGGGATTTCTTTCAGGAGGAGTTTCGTAAGAAATACATTAGTCAGAGGTTTATCGACCAAAAAATAAAAAAATTCCTTGAACTAAAACAAGGTAAGATGACAGTGACTGGATATGAACGTGAATTTGTCAGACTCAGTAATTATGCTTGAGAGTGTGTGTCTACTGAAGCTATTATGTGCCAGAGATTTGAAGATGGGCTCAATGATGATATTCGACTGTCAGTCGGTGTTTTAGAAATAAAAGAGTTCATCATTTTAGTTGAAAGAGCTTGTAAGGCAGATGAGTTGCTGAAAACAAAAGGGTAAAGCTAAAATTGAGATGCAAGACACAAAGAAAAGACAGATGAGCAAGTTGTTTCAGTCTACATCCAAGAGGCCTAGAGAGTTTTCTACGAGATCTAATTTTTCAGCAGGGTATTCTAGCTGAAACAAAGGTAGAAGATTCATGGGTCAGAAAGCTTAGACCACTTCAATTGGGAGTGTTGGCAGTATTCAGCCTGATAAACCCCAGTGTCCTCAATGTGGTCGACATCATCCAGGTCAATGTCGAGCAACTAAGACTGGTTGTTTCTGATGTGGTGCATCGGATCATTTCATTCGAGAGTGTCCTGAGATGGTTAAGAGAGAAGTAATACCGAGTGTAAGATCAGGCAATGCCTCTATTAGAGGCAGACCTCAGAGAAGTTTGGGAATATGGGCAAGTAGAGGTGCATCTAGAGATTCAGCAACGAGACCTAATGTTAGAGTACCTGCAAAGACCTATGCTATTCGTGCTCGTGAAGAGGCATCCTCCCCTGATGTAATTGCAGATACATTTTCTCTTCATAATGTTAATGTTATTGCTTTGATTGATCCGGGTTCAACCCATTCCTATGTTTGCATAAAATTGATGCCTAGTATGAACATGTCTATAGAGTCTACGAGATTTGTGATTAAAGCATCGAATCCATTGGGTTAGTATGTATTAGTAGACAAAGTATGTAAAAATTGTCCTTTGATGATTAGATGTTACTGTTTTCCGGCTGATCTCATGCTATTGTCATTTGATGAGTTTGACGTGATTCTCAGTATGGATTGTTTGACTGCGCATGATGTGATAGTAAATTGTGGAAAGAAATTTATTGAGTTGAAATGCGAAAATGGTGAAATTCTTCAGGTTGATTCAGATGAATCAGATAGTTCAATTGCCATGATTTCTACTCAAAAATGCTTGAGAAAAGGATATGAAGCTTATCTTGCTTTTGTGTTGAATACTAAAGATCCAGAGTTGAAAATTGAATTAGTGCTTGTGGTATATGAGTTTCCTAATGTGTTTCTGAAAGAACTACTAGGTTTGCCTCCTATCAGAGAAGTTGAGTTTGGTAATGAATTGGTTCTGGGTACGACACCTATTTCTATTTCTCCTTATAGAATGGCTCCAATGGAATTGAGAGAATTGAAAGTTCAGTTGTAGGAGCTAACAGAGAAATGCTTTGCAAGACCTAATTGTTCACCATGGGGTACACCAGTGCTCTTTGTGAAAAAGAAAGATGGTTCGATAAGATTGTGTATAGATTATCGGCAGCTTAACAAGGTGACTATTAAGAACAAGTATCCACTACCTAGAATTGACGATTTGTTTGATCAATTGAAGGGAGCTACTGTGTTCTCCAAGATAGATTTGAGATCCAGATATTATTAGTTGTAAGTTAAAGGGTCAGATGTTCCAAAGACTGCTTTCTGGAATAGGTATGACCATTATGTGTTCCTTGTGATGCCATTTGGCTTGACTAATGCTCCTGCAATTTTCGTGGACTTAATGAATCGAATTTTTAGACCTTACTTGGATAAATTTGTAGTTGTGTTCATTGATGATATCTTGATTTATTCTCATGATAAGACTGAGCATTCAGAGCATTTAAGAATAGTTTTACAGACTTTGAGAGATAATCAGCTTTATGCCAAGTTTAGTAAAAGTGAGTTCTGGTTACAGGAAGTTGGTTTTATTGGACATATAGTCTCAGGTGAAGGTATTAGAGTCGATCTGAGAAAGATTTCAGCCATTGTTGATTGGAAGCCTCCCAGGAATGTATCAGAGGTTAGAAGATTTCTTGGTCTCGTCAGTTATTATAGACGATTTGTAGAGGGATTTTCCATGATAGCTACTCCATTGACAAGATTTCTACAGAAAGATGTCAAGTTTGAATGGACTGAAAAGTGCCACCAGAGTTTTGACAAGTTAAAGGCATTGTTGACTGAAGCTACTGTCTTAGTACAACCAGAACCGGGTAAAGAGTTTGTGATTTATAGTGATGCGTCCTTGAATGGACAAGGCTGTGTACTTATGCAGGAAGGGAAGATAATTGCTTATGCCTCTAGACAACTAAAGCCACACGAGAAAAATTATCTGATACATGATTTAGAACTAGCTGCCATTGTATTTGGGTTGAAAATCTAGAGACATCTTTTGTTTGGTGAGAAGTGTTGAATATTTACTGATCATAAAAGTTTTAAATACTTGATGGCTCAGAAATATTTGAACTTGAGGCAAAGAAGATGGTTAGAGTTGATTAAAGATTATGAACTAGTGATCGATTATCACTCGGGTAAGGAAACGTAGTTGCTGATGCTTTGAGTAGAAAATCTTTATTTTCATTACGAGCTTTAAACACTAGTTTAACCTTATCGGATGATAGTTCTATCTTAGCCGAATTAAGAGCTAAGCCAATGTTTCTTGAAGAAATTTGAGAAGTTCAGAAAGATGACAGTGAGTTGCAAGCCAAAAAAGCTCAGTGTGAGTCGGGTATAGAGTCAGATTTTTAGATCAGTTCTGACGGTTGTTTAATGTTCAAAAATCGGATATGTGTACCAAATAATGATGAGCTTATTCAAAAGATTTTAGAGGAAGCACATAGCAGTTCTTTGTCTATTCATCCAGGTAGTACAAAGATGTATAATGATTTGAATAAAATGTATTGGTAGGTAGGAATGAAGAGAGATATCTCAGAGTTTGTTTCTAGATGCTTGATCTGTCTGCAGGTAAAAGACGAACATCAGGTACCTTCAGGTTTATTGCATCATGTGTTAGTTCTTGAGTGGAAAGGATCGAGTTGCCATGGATTTTGTGACAGGATTGCCGTTGAGACCGAGAAAGAAAGATGCAGTATGGGTTGTGATTGATAAGCTAATGAAGTCAGCTCATTTTATTCCAGTTCGTATGGATTATTCACTTGACAAGGTGGCTGAGTTATATATTTTAGAGATAGTCAGACTACATGAGTACCGTTATCGATTATTTCAAATAGAGACCCGAGATTCACTTCATGATTTTGGAAGAAGTTACAGGAAGCTTTGGGCACAAATTTGAGTTTTAGTACAGCTTTCCATCCTCAGACCGATGGTTAGTCTGAGAGAGTTATTCAGATAATTGAGGATATGCTCAGATGTTGTGTCTTAGAATTTCAAGGTAGTTGGGAAAAATATTTGTCGTTGGTAGAGTTTGCTTATAATAATAGTTACCAGTCGAGTTTGAAAATGGCACCATATGAAGCTTTGTATGGACGTAAATGTCGCACACCTTTGTATTGGACAGAGCTTAAAAAAATTAGATTTATGGGGTTGATTTAGTTAAAGAAATTGAAGAGAAACTGAAAGTTATCAGAGATTGCTTGAAAGCAGCTTCAGGTAGACAGAAGTCTTATGTATACTTGAAAAGAAAAGAGATTGAGTATCAAGTTGGTGACAAAGTGTTCTTGAATGTATCCCCATGGAAGAAAGTCTTTAGATTTGGCAAGAAAGGCAAACTAAGTCCACGTTTTATTGGACCGTTTGAGGTGACTGAAAGAGTTGGACTATTAGCATATCGGTTAGCTTTGTCGCCAGAGTAAGAGAAGATTCATGATGTGTTCCATGTGTCCATGTTACGTCGTTACCGTTCTGATCCTTCACATTTGATTTCACAGACAGAGGCTCAGATTCAGCAAGATATGACTTATGGTAAATAACCGGTAAAGATTTTAGCTCGAGAGGTCAAGCAACTAAGGAGCAAAAGTATTGCACTTGTGAAAGTATTATGAAATAGGCATGGCCTAGACGAGGCTACATGGAAGCGTGAAGAGGTTATGTGAAAATAGTATCTAAATCTTTTCACAGGTAAGATTTTCGAGGACGAAAATCCCTAAAGGGGGAGAAATGTAACATCCCAAAATAGGGCCTAAACGGAACAGTGGTTGTGAAACCATGAATCTGAGATAGAAAAGTTTATTCCGATTAATTTTTATAATTTATCGAGTGATTAGATGCATGTGTTAGAGTATCGATGGAAAATTTTATAGGTAGCATGCTTAATTTGCCTACTAGGGCTTAATTGCAAAAATTGATAAATATGAGTTTTAGATGCTAAAGGATTAAATTGAAGAGTATCCTTAAATGGTAATTATACCACTAGGCTTTCATGGACAAAACTGGACATACATAGATAAAAATAACTAAAGTTTTAATGAAGGGTATTTTAGTCATTTGGTAATTAAAAGATTAAAAAAGGGAAAAAGATGGAAAAATGTGCCCATCTTCTTCATTAGGCCAAAATTTCAAGGGTTCTTCATAGCTAGGGTTTTGTCAAGCTTCCAAGCTTCATAGTAAGTGATTCCAAGCCTCATATTTAACATTCTTTACGTTTTTGAAGTCCCGGTAACTTGATTTAGCTTATTCTAGCAATAATTTAACCTAGGGTTCATATTTGGAAAAATACCCATAAGTGAAATGTGTTTATTTTGATGTTTTATGGTAGAATATGAAGCTTGAATTTATGTTAAATGATAAACCGTAATTTATACATATTCTTACTCCATGCTTAATGCATTTCATGGATGATTTTTCCTTAGAATTGGTGAATACGATGCTCCTAATGCCTTAATTTCATGTTTTATACTTAGGTGAGCATAGGAGAGAAAAAGAAATGAGAAACGAGCCAAAAACAGAGAAAATGGGCCAAAGTACGAAATCGAGACGGCCTGGACTTCCTCACACGGGCAGACCACACGGCCATGTCAATTTGGCAGAATCCAAGCACGGCTCACACAGGTAGACCACACATTCGTGCCTATTTAATAGGCTTGACCACGGCTTGAGGTAATCGCACACGGGCGTGTCACATAGGCGTGTCCCTGTCGAGGCCAAGTTGAGTCCAATTCGAAAAAGGCTAATTTTGAGGGCTTTTAGGCATTCTAAAGCCTATAAATACATCCTAAAGGATGGAGGCAAGACACGAAGAGAAGGAGGCAAGGAATTGCTCAAGGGAATCCGATTGATCCATCTCAGAAGTCAGATTCACAATCAAGGTTGAAGATCTCTCTTCAATTTCCCTTCAGGAGTTTTGGGTTTTCTTTATGTTTTGTATTCATTATTCTTCTGAGATGTTTTCCTTTTTAGTTATGAACTAAATCCCCTAAATACCTAAGGGGAATGAAACCTAAGACGAATCTTGTTATTATTTTCTGAATTGTATGATAAATATTTAACTTGTTCTTAATTATGTGTTCTTAATTCTTGTTTTGATATCCCAGGATACTGATTCAAGATAAGATCTTATTCAAAGGAGGAATAGACCCTGTCTAAGAGTACATTTGTCATAATTAAGCGGAGTTGATTGCACGCCTAGACATAGGGTGACAAGATTTTGTCGGATTAGGGTGAAACCTAATAAGACAATCCATAGATCGAGCTAATGCAACCTTAGGGTGTTAATTAGAGAAAAGTCTCAATTATTCAATCTAGGGATTAGACATTATTAGTCCTGAATAGGGATAATAACATAACTTAGGGATCTCTACGGGACAAGTTAAATGAATAAATTGTTCGATTCGGAGCCAGAATAACAAGTAAAGTCTAGGTGGATTTTTCCTTATGTATTTCTTAATTAAATCGTTTTCCAAAAGTAATCCCCCAATTCTACTTTCTGTGAATTCTTAGTTTAGATAATTAGTTAGTTAAAACAAAAATCCTTTATTCTTAGGCTAGATAATAAAAAGACAGTCATTACTAGTACTTTTAGTTCCTTTGGGTTCGACAGTCCGGTCTTGCTAAAACTATACTACTGTTCGATAGGTACACTTGCCTACATTGTGATAATATTTAGTTTCAAGAATGATTCGTTATAAATATTTAAAACCTGTCACACGAAAATCGTGATCAAGTTTTTGGCGCCGTTGCCGGGGAACTAAGATATTAGGAATGTTCAATTTTTATTACTTTAGCCATTTATTTTTCTTGTAATTTAATTATTATTATTTATTAATTTACTTTTTCTTTCTCTTGGCAAGTTTTTATAGTTTATGACTAGAAGAAACCCGTCAGGACCACTACTTTTTGACGAAGAAATCGATTACATAGCTCGCAAAAACCAAAGAGAAATAAGGCGAAGCTTAAGATACATAGAGACGAGCAAGAGGACGATACTTAAACCCCAATCGAAGAGATGGCTGAACACCAAGACAATTAGCTACCTCCTGCGATACACGTTGAACTAGCAAATCAGAATCCTGCTCCTCATACTATGTATGATTATGCTAAACCTACTTTAACAGGAACTGTGTCAAGTATAGTTATGCCTGCAATTGCTGCAAATAATTTTAAACTAAAACCTAACATTATTCAAATGATACAGCATTTGTTCAGTTTGATGGTTTGCAAGATGAGTATCCGAACACTCACTTGGCAAATTTCCTGGAATTCTACGATACATTTAAAATTAATGGCATTTCTGACGATGTCATTCGTCTTCGGTTATTCCCTTTTTCATTAAGGAACAAAGCTAAACAATGGTTGAACTGGTTACCACGAGGGTCAATTACTACTTAGGAACAAATGACCGAAAAATTTCTATTAAAATATTTTTTGCCAGCTAAAATGGCCAAATTACGTAATGATATATCTTCGTTTGTGTAGATGGACTTAGAAACTCTTTACAATGCATAGGAGAGATACAAGGACTTACTGAGAAGGTGCCCTCACCATGGGTTATCATTTAGGCTACAGGTTCAAACATTCCATAATGGCCTGAATCCTTCGACTCGACAAATGGTTGACGCAGCTGCTGGCGGAACCATCAATAATAAAACACCTGAAAATGCTTATGAGTTTATTGAAGAGATGTCACTGAATAACTATCAGTGGCAAGTCATGAGGACTAAGCCAACTAAAACAGTAGGCATTTATAACGTCGATTCGATTACGATGCTGTCAAACTAGATAGAACTTCTAAATAAAAAGATTGATGGTTTACTTGGTTCTACTCAGGTACATCCAATAGTGAGATGCGAGACCAATGGAGGAGGAGCATGTACAAAGTATGAACCCTTCAACCCTAGCATCGAGGAGGAACAAGTTCAATATATGGGTAACAATAACTCTGGATCCCAAAATAAGCCATATAGTAACTCTTATAACGCAGGTTGGAGGAACCATCCCAATTTCTCGTGGGGCGGTCAAGGAAATCAAAGACCACAACATCTTTCGGGTTTTCAACAACCACCCTATCAGCAGGAAAAGAAATTGAGCCTTGAGGAGATGCTGTCTAAATTTATCTCAGTGTCAGAAACCCGTTTCCAGAACACCGAGATAGCACTTAAAAATCAACAAGCGTCGATCCAAGGGCTCGAAACTCAGATAGGCCAACTGTCTAAACTAATTTCTGAAAGATCACTAGGAGGTTTATCTAGTAACACCAAATCAAAAGAGCATGTAAAAGCAGTTACACTAAGGATCGGGAAAGTGTTAGCAGAATCTGAAAAGAAGCTAACAAAAGAAGCTGTAATAAGCGAGAAAGAAAAACCCAAAAATAGTGACAAACCAGTGCCGAAGGAATATAAACCACCAGTTCCATACCCAGCAAAATTAAAAAAAAGACCGCACTGATGCACAATTTGGTAAGTTTCTTGAACTTTTTAAGCAATTACATATCAAATTACATTTTGTTGAGACCATCTCGCAGATGCCTACATATGCAAAATTTTTGAAGGAGTTTCTAACAAATAAAAGGAAGTTCGAGGACTTATCTATAGTAGAACTCAACGAGGAGTGCTCAACCATACTCCAAAACAAACTGCCAACCAAACTGAAAGATCCAGGAAGTTTTACTATCCCTTGTTTAATTGGTAGTCTGAATGTTGAGAAAGCACTAAGTGATTTAGGCGCTAACATTAATTTGATGCCATATAAAATGTTCAAACAACTTGGTCTTGGGGAACTTGGTCTTGGGGAACCTAAACCTACTAGGATGAGTATTCAATTAGCCGATAGATCTGTTAAATATCCTAGGGGAATTATAGAAGACGTACTTGTGAAAATAGATAAATTCATATTTCCTGTTGACTTTGTTGTGCTTGATATGGATGAAGATATGGAAGTGCCCTTAATTTTAGGGCACCCATTTTTAGCCATTGCTAGGGCTGTAATCGATGTGGGTGATGGTAAATTGGTACTCAGAGTAGGTGATGAGGAGATTATCTTTAAAATTTATGATGCTATGAGGTTTTCTAGGGGACAGGATGATTCGTGTTATTTTATTGACTCTATTGATCATACTACTCAAGACTCTTTTCAGGAAATTATACAGAAAGACACGACGGAACTGTATCTAGCTCAAGAAGAGGAGACAAATGATGAACCTAATGAGCATTATTCAAGACAAGTAGAATATGAGGGCATTAAGATAAACGATGAACTTAAGCAAAAACCCTCTATTGAAGAGCCTCCCAAACTGGAACTTAAACAATTACCAAACCACTTGGAATACTCATTTCTTGGAAATAATTCTACATTACTAGTTATTATTGCTTCTAACTTGCAACCCAAGGAGAAAGATGAATTAATCCAAGTATTAAAAGAACATAAAAAGGCCATAGCTTGGAAAATTTCTGACATTAAAGGAATCAACCCTTCTTTTTGCACCCACAAAATTTTGATGGAAGATGAATACCAAGTTCGGCACAGTCGAGGTAAGTCATCCCAAGTTTGGAACTTTTAAGGTAAACAACACCCGTCTAAAACCCTATTTTGATGAGAATGATAGCATGAATGAGGAGTATAAACTCCTTGAACCACCATGACCATTCAATAGAGAGGTAAGTCGAGCTTAGACTATAAATAAGCGCTTCTCGGGAGGCAACCCGAGCACTAACAATATTAATTTCTTTAAATTTTAGTATTTAACACCTAACTTAGTAATAGAGATCTTGAATACAGGTTTTTCCACATAGACACGGCCAAGCACACGGGTGTGCTTAGAGCCATGTGAAAATAGGGCAAAGATTTCCCCAACACGGGCTACAATAAATTGCCACGGTCGTGCGACATGGCCGTGGGCAAACCTGCCAAAACAACACGAGCGTACGACATGCCCGTGTCTAGAACCCGTGGCCAAACCTATCAAATCAACACAGGCGTGCGACACGCCCATGCCAATAATTGTGGTCGAACCTGTTAAACTAACAAGGGCGTGGACCTACATACACGGGCGTGGTGGAAGCAAATGAAGCCAGAGAAGGTCGTGCGACACGGCCGTGTGCACCCACACACCCGGGGAACACGGGCGTGGACTAAATATCAGACGCGCCCAAATTCAACATTTGTGAGTCACACAGGCAAAAATTGGGGAGCACGGGTGTGTTCCCTGGCCGTGTGCCCCAAAATCTATAAATAGGTTGCACTATTCATTGTCTTCTTCACCCAAAAACCCTAACCCTAGTCGCTGCAAGTCCACACACCCTTGATGGACAGTTTTATTATGAATAGTGATATAAATTGTTTTTATTTGTGTAAGTAATTGGAAAATTTTTAATGTTCCCGGTTTGGTCCCGAACCGTTCCAATTACATGTTTTAGGGCCTCGAAGGCCCTTTTTAGGGATTTATTGGATGAATGTGAGCGAATTAATATTTTTTTCTACCCCGAACAGGTAAGATAAGTCTGGTAAAGCCTCGTGCTCGACTCCGACAATGTCTCGAGTAAGGGGTGTTACAATTTTACCCTATGGGGGTATTTCAATCATTTTACCCTATGGGGGTTTTTTGGTCATACATGGCCTAAAATGGCCTAAGCCCATGAGATCACCCATGGTGGCCTCTCGTAATCCAGTGCCCATGCTTATGCGTTTGGGGTTACGACACGAGCGATCGCATGCCCATGTGGCATCAATGATCCTATTTTTTGGCTTTTTCTGATTTATGATTAAGATAGTGATAACACATCTGATTTCAAAAAGGCACAGAAGCCAACGAACACCAACCTATATTCAAACACAAAGTACCATTAATCTTATTAGCAACAGGATTAGCAATCCATTTCTATATCACTTAACAAAATGGTATCTTCTCACTTGCCTATCTCCATCGATTGGGGTTTACACACCTAACCTATTGTAAGAGACTAATCACCTGTTCCTTAAAGATAACTTGCAATCCAACTGATACCGATTAACATCTATTCCCACGATCAGATTGAATCGATGAAAGATCACTTACTAAAATGCAACCCATGTGTAGGGGAAAAGAACAACCAGTCTATTACTTTCCTTTAAAAGACAAAAGCTTGGCACAACACACCCTAGCAATTAATGGCAGCAAGAGGAGATGTTAAAAGAAAACTATTAGTATGATAGAAAGAAAAAGAGAGAAAGAGTAACTGGAAAATTGCAAGTACCACCAAAATCTATAGAGAGCAATGAAGATTTGGCACAGTGAAGTGGAAGAAATAACAATTTTTGGTCAAGGCGAAACTGATATGGGGTGAGGGTGTGAAGGAAGATTCGATCTAGGAAGGACCTATAGAGAGGGAGAGGGGAGCATACAAGATATTCGGCCAATAAGCCACCACCGATTGTGGGGAGGAAAAATGGAGTAATCCAAACAAGAAAGGTCACAACAGGAAATAAAATCGTAAGAATAACTTGACAAAACCAAAAGTGTAAATGAAAAAGAGAGAGAACAAAATCATGTAACGTAGAAAAAGTGATACCCGAAAGAACCTTAAGTACCAATCGGCTTCTAGAGAACAACGGGAAATATCCAAAAATGCTCACAAAATCGAAATAGAATAACCAAACTCACTCCTTCAAACCAAAATTATTAACTATTCCTTGATCAAATTTGGCACTCTATTCCCTCTTACCCCACTTCCCTTGATTTCCTGCTAATATCTCTCCTCAACTCCCTCCTACAATCCCTCCATGACCAATTCAAACTCCACTCCACTCTGCAGTGTTTTAGTCAAACTCTACTACCTCCCATGGCCATCAATAAAAATAATCTCCATTTGCCCAAGCAGGGATTCAAACCTCAGAACAATAGCACACCCCACACGCCACTATCCACTAGACCAGTAGGCCCATTCTATCATGTTTTTAACAAATTTTACTTATAGCCCTACTGACTAAAGATAGGGGTTTTATCCTTAAAAACCATAATTTTGTGGAAGCCAAGGCTTGAACCCATGACTTCCCAAACACTTTCAGAGCACACAACCACTAAGCCAAACACTCAATTGTGTCACTTCCTTGCACAATAAAATATTTATGTGCAACCTCCAGACTGTACCCCTGCTCAAAACTTAATACTTCTAGGCCCAAAATTTGGGGCATTACAATATGACATATGAAATGTATAAGTTAGTTTCGACATGTTTGGTTTTGAATTTGTATATATATATAGCCATGCGAAAAATGGCTTGATCATAATGTTAATGCTTGTGTGTATTCGGTCATGCCTTAAGCTTATTTTGGAAGTACGTTTCATGGTATATATGTTTGTGGTGTTTAGTTATATGATTTGACAGTGAGAAATGATAAGTATGATATGATTCGGCCTAAGTTTAGTAAATATGATTCATTACAAAATGTGTTATATATGTGGTAGTAAATTCGACTTTGGTAATTGGTTAATTTTGAATAGCATTTAATTTTGATAATGGTGTGACCTATTGAGGTTAGATTTGATGATCGAATAGGTGTCTATTTGAATGGTTGGACATATGAGGTTTAAACATGATAATTTGCATGCAAAATAGGTATGTTTGAATTGTCAATTGTGCTCAAAAGGGTAAATTTTATTTTAATGAAATGGGTATAAAATTTATAGGTAATTTGACAGTTGAATTGATGAAGTGATGAATGGCTAGGTACAGGTAATTTTGGATCGGTTATTTAGCATTTGAGTTGGGTGTAATATGATTTGCCTATTTGTGAATGAATATGATTAATAATATTATAGTAAAATGCATATGAATTGGTAATGAACAAGATATTATTCGACTAATTGGTAATGTTTGCTAATGTTTCATGTATGGATATTTAATAAGCTAAATGATATGTCATGTTTTGACTTAATGAGTGAATGTGCATAAGTACATAGGTTGGTATGTTTGGTAATTAACTAATGAATTAGATGTTTACAAACGAATGGATTGATGTATGTTGTGTATATGAAAGGAAAAATGTTTGATGTTTATTTAGGAGTTCGGATGCCATGATCTTTGGTCATAAGGTTCGGCTATTGAAGTTATAAAGTATATGTATTATGACATGATGTATATTAGTTGGGTCGAATAGGTGATTAAATAAATAATATTTATATGTTTAAATTTTAAAGCATGTTTGGTTTTTAGTTGGTTAAGTGATCCATATGTGTGAATGTGATTTATATGATTGGGCTGCTGGTTACTATTCGAGTTTAAAAATTTTCGTGATTGAGTTAATATAATTTTGTGCATAATTTAAATTGAAAGACTGTTTTGAGTTGTGTTTTGGTCGGTAAGGCCTCGTTACCCTAATCCAGTGATGGATACAGGTTAGGGGTGTTACTTTTAATTGGTATTAGAGATACGGTTTAGTGATTCTAGGACTAACATAGCGCGTGTGAGTCTAGCTATACATGCCATATTTGTAAACTGCGATAGTATGATGATTCTTGATAATTCAAATGTGTTTTTGTATAGTAAATGGATCTCGATCGAGCCGTAGCCAATGACGTGGAAAGTAATACACCCGCTCCCGCTCAAGGGACAGTGCAATTTGATTCTAGACTTGTTACGAGTAGCCACGAGGGAGAGGCTAAACAAGCCTTCTTCCAAATGATGAATGAGTGGTTCACTTAGTATATTAGAACTAATCCGACTGCTCCACAACCTCTACCTCTATCTAATCCTCCACAAATCTCTATCATGCCACAAGCTGTGAATCCGATTCAATTGAGTAAGCCTCTGGTTGATAAAGTTAGAAAATATGGGCTGAAGAGTTTCATGATACTACTGATGGTGATGCTGAGAGAGCTAAATTCTGGCTCGAGAATACGATACAAGTGTTTGATGAAATGTCATGTACTCCTAATGAATGTCTTAAATGTGCTGTTTCACTTCTAAGAGATAAGGCGTATCATTGGTGGAAAACGTTGATATATGTGGTTCGGAAAGAACAAGTCACTTGGGAGTTCTTTCAGATTGAGTTTAGAAAGAAGTACATTAGTCAGATATTCATAGATTAGAAACACAAAGAGTTTCTTGAGTCGAAATAGGGCTGTAAGTCTGTTACGGAATACGAACAAGAATTTGTAAGATTATGTCAATATGCACGAGAATGTGTCTCGACTGAAGTAACTATGTGAAAGAGATTTAAAGATGTCTTGAATGAAGATATCCGCTTGTTAGTAAGGATTTTGGAAGTAAAAAAGTTTGTTGTGCTTGTTGAACGAGGGTGTAAAGTTGAGGAACTTGGGAAAGAGAAAAGAAAAACTAACTCAGAAGCTCAAGAGGTACGAAAAAAGCATTGAGTAAGTCATTTCAGATGGTATCAAAGAAGTTTTGAGATGATTTTAGCCGTTCAAAGGCTACTATGGGCTACTCTAGACGAGATCGAGACAGACCACCTATGAGTTCGAAAGCTACCTCTATAGCTAGTGTTGTGTTGGTAACATCAGACCAAACCAACCTGAGTGCAAACATTACAATAAACGTCATCCCTTGAATTGGAGATTGAATGATCGAGCTTGTTTCAAATGTGGATCATTAGATCATTTCATCCATGAATGTCCTAAGTTGGCCAAGCAAGGTATAGTGCAGAATACGAGGCTGAGTAACACTGCAGCTAGAGGTAGACTACCCAGAAATATGGGTAATGTGAGTGGTAGCCAGAGAATGACTAAAGACACAGCTATTAGATCTGAAGCCCATGCACCTGCCAGAGCTTTTTCTATTCGCGCTCGTAAAGAAGCTTCGTCTCCTGATGTTATTATCGGTACTTTCACTCTCTATGATACTAATGTTGTTGCATTGATTAATCCTAGATCGACTCATTCTTTTGTATGTGGGACTTCAGTATCCAGTGAGAATTAGCCTCTAGAGTTTACTGAATTTGTAATTAGATATCAAACCCCTTAGGCCAGTGTGTTTTGGTTGATAAAGTATGCAAGAATTGTTTGTTGATGATTCAGGATTTCTGTTTTCCGGCCGATCTGATGTTGTTGCCATTCGACAAATTTGATATAATTCTGGGTATGGATTGGTTAACATTGCATGATGGCTATTGTAAACTACAAATGGAAGACGATTAATTAAAGATGCCAGAATAATGAGATTATCCGGATTGAATCAGATGATTTAAATGGTTTATCGATAGTGATTTCTTTGATGTTAGATCAGAAATATATGAGAAAGGGTTATGAAGCTTACTTTGCCTATGTGCTCGACTTTAAAATGACCGAAAAGAAGATTGAATCAGTACCAGTTGTGTGCAAATATCTGACTGTGTTTCCTGAAGAGTTACCGAGTTTGCTGCCGATCCTTGAGATAGAGTTTGGTATTGAGTTAGTGCCGAGAAAAACTCCGATATCAATAGCTCCGTACAGAATGGCACCGACTGAATTAAAAGAATTGAAAGCTCAGTTGCAAGAGTTCGCAAGACTGAGTTTTTCTCCCTGTGGTGCACCAATTTTGTTTATGAAAAAGAAAGATGAAACTATGAAAATGTGCATTGACTATCGACAGCTCAATAAAGAGACTATCAAGAATAAGTACCCTCTGGCACGAATAGATGATTTGTTTGATCAGCTGAAAGGGGCTACTTAACAGCCAGATTTGGAACCTATTCGGAACAATGGTTTTGAGACCACAAATCCGAGTTAGAAAAATATTTTAAATTTATTTTCTATGTTTATTATGTGTGAAATTATATGTATGAAATTTTTGTGCTTTAATTTGGTCGTTTGGGCGTCCGATTAAATAAAAAGACTTAATCCCATAAAATGAAAACTTCATAGTTTAATGTGTAACGGCTGAATTGTTGTTGTCTTTTTAAATGGAGGCATTTAAGTTGCAATTAAACCATAGATATAGGTGATGGAAAGTAATGGCCATGATTTAAAATTGTTATATATTTTATAATAAGGTTAAATATGTAAATTAGATATTATGTTAATATATGTTATATTATAACATAATTAAAAAGCCATTAGCTAATTTATTTTTTTCATGACCGAACATAAAAAAAAAGAGAAAAGAAAGAAACAAGCTATGGTATTCGGCCATTGTTAAGCTTAATCAAGGTAAGTAACTAGCTTGGTTTCTGATAATTTTTACGTTTTTGAGATCGTTGCTATGTTATCTACAAAGCCCATGCTATAATTTCTGATTTTGGTGAATATTTTGAGTTATGCCATTGATGAATATTTGAGTTTTGTGATGTTAGTTAGTGAAATATGAAAGATATGATTTGGATTGATATGTTTTGTATTGGAATTTTTTATGATTTTGAGTAATTAGGACTAAATTTCAAAAACAATAAACTGAGGGACTAAAATGTGAAATAAATGAAATGTATGCACTTGTATGAACACTAGGAACATTTGGCCTAAGCATGATGTGTGCAAATTTTACATGTTTTGTATTTTATGTAATTTCGACTAAATTGTAAAAAGTATGAAATGTCAGAGGTAAAATGTTAATTTGCCCATTTATGTGTTTTTGGACTAAATTGAGTGAAAATATGTTTGAATGAGTTTAATTTGAATATGTTTAGATCAAGAACCAAAGAAATCAGATTTAGATCGGTGGGAAACTAAAGTTGTCGACTAGTCATCCCGTTCCATTTTTCATCAACCGAGGTAAGTTTATAAGCAAATAGAATTGTTAATTTTATTTAAATATGAGTTATATATGTTGAAATGAAATATGTGAATATATATATGAGTTAGCTGAATGTGTACAAGCTTGGCAGCTATGTTCATGAATTTGTTTCGACTGAGTTACGACATTCGAATGTCCCGTCCAAACTGTAGGATTCCGATATATGTGTTTTCGTGTAAGACCACGTCTAGGACATTGGCATCGATATATGTGTTTTTTGTGTAAGACCACGTCAGGACGTTGGGATAGTTATATGTTTTTTAGAGTAAGACCAAGTCTGGGACGTTGGCCTCGATATATGTGGTTACGTGTAAGACCATGTCTGGGACATCGGCATCGTATTTGATTTGTGTAAGACCCTATCTGGGGCAGTGGTATCGATATGAGATAGCATGTAAGACCACGTCTAGGACATTGGCATTATTCGATATATGTTACTGTCTGAGTATCCTATTTGATTTCGAATAGTTCAATGGAGAATGATAAGTTATGATCGAAGGGTAAAACAAGCTAAAATAATGTTGGATTGATATGTTTTGCATTGGAATTTTTTATGATTTTGAGTAATTAGGACTGAATTTCAAAAATAATAAATTGAGGGACTAAAATGTGAAATAAATGAAATGTATGGACTTGTATGAACACTAGGAACATTTGGCCTAAGCATGATGTGTGCAAATTTTACATGTTTTGTGTTTTATGTAATTTCGACTAAATTGTAAAAAGTATGAAATGTAAGAGGTAAAATGTTAATTTGCCCATTTATGTGTTTTTGGACTAAATTGAGTGAAAATATTTTTGAATGAGTTTAATATGAATATGTTTAGATCAAGAACCAAAGAAATCAGATTTGGATCGGGGGGAAACTAAAGTTGTCGACTAGTCATCCCATTCTATTTTTCATCATCCAAGGTAAGTTTATAAGCAAATAGAATTGTTAATTTTATTTAAATATGAGTTATATATGTTGAAATGAAATATGTGAATATATATATGAGTTAGCCGAATGTGTACAAGCTTGGTAGCTATGTTTATGAATTTGTTTCGACTAAGTTACGACACCCAAAAGTCTCATACAAACCGTAGGATTTCGATATATGTGTTTTCGTGCAAGACCACGTCTAGGACATTGACATCGATATAAGTGTTTTTGTGTAAGACCACGTCTAGGACGTTGGAATCGATATATGTGTTTTCGAGTAAGACCAAGTCTGGGACGTTGGCATCGATATATGTGGTTACGTGTAAGACCATGTCTGGGACATCAGCATCATATTTGATTTGTGTAAGACCCTATCTGGGGCAGTGGCATTGATATGAGATAGCATGTAAGACCACGTTTGGGACGTTGGCATTGTTCGATATATGTTACTGTCTGAGTATCCTGTTTGATTTCGAATGGTTCAATGGACAATGATAAGTTATGATCGAAGGGTAAAACAAGCTAAAATAACATTGGATTGATTTGTTTTGTATTGGAATTTTTTATGATTTTGAGTAATTAGGACTAAATTGCAAAAATAATAAATTGAGGGACTAAAATGTGAAATAAATGAAATGTATGGACTTGTATGAACACTAGGAAAATTCGGCCTAAGCATGATGTGTGCAAATTTTACATGTTTTGTGTTTTATGTAATTTGGACTAAATTGTAAAAAGTATGAAATGTCAGGGGTAAAATGGTAATTTGCCCATTTATGTGTTTTAGACTAAATTGAGTGAAAATATGTTTGAATGAGTTTAATTTGATTATGTTTAGATCAAGAACCAACGAAATCAGATTTGGATCGGAAGAAAACTAAAGTTGTCGACTAGTCATCCTGTTCCATTTTTCATTGTCCGAGGTAAGTTCATACGCAAACTGATGTTGTTAATTTAATTAAATGTGAGTTATATATGCTGAAATAAAATATGTGAATATATATATGAGTTAGCTGAATGTGTACAAGGTTGGCAGCTATGTTTACGAATTTGTTTCGATTGAGTTACGACATCCGAAAGTCCCGTACAGACCGTAGGATTCTGATATATGTGTTTTTGTGTAAGACCACGTCTGGGACGTTGGCATCGATATATGTGTTTTCATGTAAGACTATGTCTGGGATGTTGGGATCGATATATGTGTTTTCGAGTAAGACCAAGTCTGGGACGTTGGCATCGATATATGTGGTTACGTGTAAGACCCGCTCTGGGGCAGTGGCATCGATATGAGATAGCATGTAAGACCACGTCTGGGACGTTGGCATTGTTCGATATATGTTACTATCTGAGTATCCTGTTTGATTTCGAATGGTTCAACAGGCAATGATAAGTTATGATCAAAGGGTAAAACGAGCTTAAATGACCAGGTATGAGATAGTTGATTACCTATTTGAAAGAAAGAAGGTAAGTTGACCATTAGGTATATGGTGTAAATTAAATAAGTTATTAATGTGAATATATGTGCATTGTGAAGTATATTTGGCCATTGCTATATATGTGAATATGATTTCATATTTTGATTCATGAGTATATCTTTATGTGTATAAATGTACTTGGTCATATAATGATATTTAGCTTTGAAATCGAAAGATACTTTGTTAATATAGATATGTATTCGGCCATAAATAACTTTATATGTGAAAGTATATGAAATATGTGACATCATAAGATTGAGGTTTATATGATTATGATAGTATAATTTGGTTTGGTTAAGTGAGTTGATTATGTCATTGAATTGCTTATTTGCTTATGACTTACTAAGCTTAAATAGTTTATTGGGTGTTATGGTTACCTCTGTTTTATAGATTTCGAGATCTAGTTATGAGCTCAGGGATCGTCAGGAAAGTCTATCACACTATCGATTGTCTTTGGTATTTTATAAGCTGAATTTTTGAAACTATGGCATGTATAGGTTGGATTATATTTTGAAATGATGCATTTTTGGTTTATGTATATATATAAGCCATGCGAAAACGGCTTGTTTATTTTGTTAGAATCAGTTTGAAGTTTTGAAAAACCTATGAGTATGTTTGGTTGTGGTTTTGATATTTTGGTCAAAATGTATTTATATGGAATTTGGTTGATATATTGATGAAGGTGTTATTATGTAAATAGGCATTAAATGATAATGGGTTATGTTCGAACATGGTAGAAATTTATTTTGATATGTCTATTATATGGTATGTAAGATTTGTGTTTTGATTTATAAAATATGTGTGTGATATGCATGATAACAAGTATGAATATGTTCGGCAATTACATTTGAAAATGGATAAGATATTATAGGAATTACATTTTTTTAATAGGCTATAAGATGGCTTCGCTATATTATGCAATTGGTTATTTGGTGTGGTTTATTTTTGACATAGAATTTGACATATAATTTGTCTTATAAGCTTTGTTTAGAATTAGTAAATGATATGTATGTGTATTCGATTAATGATAGATAAATTAGATATGTATGCATATAACATGTACGTTGGTGGTTTGATATTTATGTGACAAGTTGATATATGTATATGGATATTATATGGTAAGTTTAACTTAAAATTTATGGTGGAATTGATATGACTAAAAATGTTTGATTTTGATAGTTTAGTAGATGAAAAGGTAAATAGTTTGTATAATTGTAATTTTTGTCATGATGTTGGCATATACATTTTGGTATATTTTATTAAATAATTATGTTTTGAAATGAATTGTAGATTGATTGAATATATGATAATTGACATAATGCTTGTTTATAAGAAATGTTATATGTGTATATAGTAATAGAGAAGAATGAAAGTTGACATTAAATAAGACATACGTGGTTACCATGTTATATATGTTCGGCTAAAGTTTAGGTAAATAACCTTATGAATAGTAACTTGATTTTTAATATATATATAACCTATTATAATTGATTTAATTTAGTATATGTTCAAATGTGATGAATTAAAATGATTAAATTTCTATGTGTATCCATAATGTCTGAAAATTGTGTTTTCGTTTGGTAATACCTTGTAACCCTTTCTCGGAAACAGATACGGGTTAGGGGTGTTACATTTATTTGTATCAGAGCTATGGTTTAGTCGATTCTAGGACTAACGTAGTGCGTGTGAGTCTAGCTATACATGCCATATTATATTCTATGATAGTGTGATGACTTCTAACATTTGAAAATGTTTTGTATAGTAAATGGATCCCGACGGAGCTATAGCTGATGATGTCGAGAGTATAGCGCCTGCTCCCGCACAAGGGATAGCGCCAGTTGATTCTCGACCGACCTCGAGTAACCAAGAGGGAGAGGCTAAGCAGGCCTTTTATTAGATGATGAACAACAGGTTTACTCAGTATATCAGGATGAATTCGGCTGTACAACAACCTCCACCCCGACTAATCCTTCGCCAATATCTGGTATGCCTCAAGTGAGTGATCCGTTGAGATTACATAAGCCTCCTCTTGATAAAATCAGAAAAGACGGGGCTGAAGAATTGAGAGCTACTAATGATGATGATGCTGAGCGAGCTGAATTCTGGCTTGATAATACTATTCGTGTATTTGATGAGTTATCTTGTACCCCAAATAAATGTTTGAAATGTGCCATATCTTTTCTTCGAGACACTGCATCATTGGTGGAATACACTAGTATCGGAGGTTCCGAAAGAATGGGTGACTTGGGACTTCTTTCAGACTAAGTTTCGTAAGAAATACATCAGCCAGAGATTTATTGATTTGAAGCACAAAGAATTTCTGGATTTGAAATAAGGTTGGATGACCGTGACAGAATATGTAACACCCCGAACCCGAGACCGTCGCCGGAGTCGAACACGAGGTGTTAACAGACTTCAAACCACTTATTTGACATTTCCCAGACAAGCTGCCAATCTGCGTACTAGTCGCTTTAAAATTCATATCTTGAGTTCTGAAACTCGAAATCCAGTTCCGTAAATTTTCTCTGTAACTAGAGTCATATACCTATATGGTATAATTTTTGTAGAATTTTTGGTCAGGCAAATTAGTACAGTTTATTAGTCAAAGTCTCCCATGTTACAGTGATCGACTACACTGACCTTTGTGCATTACGACTTGGATATCTCCCTGCACAGAGCTTCAATACTGATGCCGTTTATTTCTATAGAAGCTAGACTCAGAGAGGAATCTGTACATATATGGCATGACTCCTAATTATCTCTGGTTAATTTATAATGAATTTCCAAAGTCGGAACAGGGAATCCAGAAACTGTTCTGGCCCTGTCTCACGAGAACCTGAATATCTCTTAACATACTGTCCATATAATCGTTTCGTTACTTCTATATGAAAATAGACTCATCGAGCTTCGATTACATAATTTATTAATTAATTAATTCCACTCATACTATTTTTAGTGACTTTTCAATCTCACTTCACTGCTGCTGCCAGCATCTGTTACGAAAGCAACTATGCCTATTTCGTGATTTCTCCTTGATCTAACTAGTAATTCATCATACATATCACAAATTATGATCATGACTAGCCATGCCAAAGGCTAATCATTGTCAAACATCTCCCTACTACACTATTGCCATATCATGAATTTTAACACCAAAATAATCAACCATGACATATGGCATAAAAAAAGTCGAATTACCAAGACTTACGACCTAACATTATAAAACCAAACCCAACCGAACATTTATGCCATTTTCGCATGGCTAAAAGTTTACATACCAAAGTTCAAACACAACATAATAGCCTATACATGCCGAAATGTTCTCCTAAGCCGACTAAGAAGAAAGTACCAAAACTTGCTAGCCAGTGTGATGACTTCGATGACGGCCCGATCACGCAAAAAGAGACGAGTCCAAGAAACCTAAAATAGGTGACAAGGAAACACCGAGTGAGTATATAACTCAGTAAGTCATAAGCAATGCACTACCATCCATTAATAACATTATCACAAGAGGAAACAAAATGGAACGAGGCTAGTTACTCCATCCATACCGAACCATACCATAGTTCCTTAGACCTATCGGTTCAATCTCATACCAAGTCATGCATTCACATTCCATATATTAATCAATAGGATATTTGAGGCATTTTCATACATCATTTTATTCTCGTTACAATCATACAACTAAACGACCTTTCACCTATTCCACGATAAATCTTATGTACTTGACTTCAATTATAATTGTCACATAGGTTCAAACTTACCAAGCTCAACTCCAAATATAAACATAGCGCCTATTGGCCATGAACTCAAGGTACTTACCCGATCCGCTGTCCGTGATCAACTCAATAATGTCGCACACTTAGTGTCCATAGTGATTCAAAATATATATTAAGTCCGCACACTCAGTGCTATATAATCAACTCGCACACTTAGTGCTATATAATCAAACTCGCACACTTAGTGCTGTACAATTTAAACCCGCACACTTAGTGCCAATCTCATGATCATAAATGTTTATACCCGCACACTTAGTGCCGAGATCAACAACTCAATACATCTCACCTCTTTTCTTTTCATTCAACACTTTCATCACCACATGCATACATGTATATAAATTTATCATTCCATTCGGCATAATTACATAGACATTATGTCTATTTAGATCAATACAAAATATATGCTTGGTGACTTACCTTATGTTGGGTAAAATAATTCCAAGTCGGCTACTTGATGACCTTCGATTTTCCCTTGTTGGACGCCTCTCCTTTAGAGTCTTGAGCTTAAACAAATAAATTAACTCATTTAACCGCTTTGCTACATATATTGGTATCCACATTTTAATGATTTTATGACATACGAAACGACATGGTAAAATTTTCATCTTGCTACTTTATGTTCTTAGCTATTCGGCTAATAACCACATGCAATTACCATACTATCAATAATCTAATCACACATGCATATGCATACTTGGACATTCAGTAATCACCTTTGCTAATTTTAAACTCAACATCACATAAGCTCCCAAGTGATGGCCGAATGCTTCATTTGTTACCCAACTAACCATTCAACAACCTCAACCTCATTACCACCCTTTTATGCCTAATTATCTAAGTCAAGATAAGATCATCAACATGCCTAACTATAGCCGAATGTGCAACATTAATCTATCATTTCTATCTCATTTAACACTTAACATTTACCACATATCGATTCACCAAACTCTCCATCTATTCATGCTCTCATATTCGGTCACCCATGCCCATACTAACCATATAACTAATTAATCCTAGGGTTAAACACAAGTGCAATATTGAAGCACCATGGCCGAACCTTCATGAAGTTGCTAAGACCCCTCATTTCTACTCCTCACACACTCTCACATCCAAACCTTTTTATTAAACACTCAAGCTCAATCATCTTCATGCCTCATCACCACAACATCAAAACACCAACCAAGAAAGACAACACCCATGGCCGAATATCATCTCCATCACATAGCAAGATTTAGACCATGGGCTAGGTAGAACTCAAACTAACAACTAAAACGTGCATGCATCTCATGGAACATCATCAAACATACCTTAGCCTAGTTACATGCATGGCCGAATCTCTTCAACCTTTCTTCTTCCTTCCTCCTTCAAATTTTCGGCCAAGGTGTTAAAGGATGAACACCTTTTCTTTTTTTTTTCTTTTCTTTGTCTAGTTACGGCAAATGGAGGGGGGATGGATGAGACAACTTTGTTTTCATCACCCCATCCTTTTCATTATTTAATTACTAACCCTTTATTTATTCTTTCTAACATAACACACTAAGCCAACATGTTCCCAACATGTTTCCACCCATAGCATGGCCGGCCACTAGCTCAAATTTTGAGTAATTTGACATGCAAACCCATCATTTTCATAACATGCATTAATAGGCCACTTCACATTTGCCTAGCACATTTCTAAATTTTCTAACATAAGTCCTATTTAACAAAATTCACTTACAATTAAAAAAATTCAAACATGAAATTTTCACACATGCATATATACATATAATAAGCATCAAATATGATGGCTAATTATTATTATGACTCGGTTTTGTGGTCCCGAAACCCCTTCCCGACTAGGGTCAATTTTGGGCTGTCACAACTCTCCCCCACTTAAGAAATTTTCATCCCCGAAAATCTTACCGGTAAATAGGTTTGGGTATCGTTCTTTCATCGAGCTCTCGGTTTCCCAAGTAGCTTCCTCGATCCCGTGTTTGAGCTATAACACCTTTACTAACGGAACCCTTTTGTTTCGCAACTCCTTCACTTCATGAGTTAGGATACGCATCGGCTCTTCTTCATAACTCATATCGGCTTGAATTTCAACCTCCGACGGACTAATTATGTGCGAAGGATCAGATCTATAGCGTCGAAGCATCGAAACATGAAAGACGTCGTGAATCTTTTCAAGTTCAGGGGGCAAAATCAATCTATACGCAACCGAAACAACTCGTTCGGAGATTTTGTACGGCCCAATGAATCTCGGGCTCAACTTGCCCTTACGGCCAAATCTGAGTACCTTTTTCCAAGGCGAAACTTTAAGAAACACTTTATCTCCCACCTGATATTCAATGTTTTTTCGTTTCAAATCCGCATACGATTTTTGACGATCTGTGGCTGCCTTCAGACTTTCACGGATTACCTTTACTTTCTGTTCGGCATCTTTAATCAAATCAACTCCGAAAATTTTACTTTCACCGAGCTCGGTCCAAAACAATGGTGTACGGAATTTACGACCGTACAAAGCCTCGTAAGGTGCCATCTTAATACTTGATTGAAAACTATTGTTGTAAGCGAATTCAATCAAAGGTAAATACCGTTCCCATGAACTACTGAACTCGAGGATGCAACATCTCAACATATCCTTAAGTATCTAAATTATCCGCTTGGATTGACCATCGGTTTGGGGGTGAAAAGCAGTGCTAAAATGTAGCTTGGTACCCAAAGATTCTTGCAATTTCTTGCAAAATCGTGAGGTGAATCTCGGATCTCTATCCGACACGATAGAAATGGGTACCCCGTGTAATCTCACAATCTGAGAAACGTACAATTCAGCTAGTTTATCCAATGAAAAATTCGTACGCACGGGGATAAAGTGAGCCGACTTAGTCAGTCTATCGACAGCAACCCAAATCGCATCTTTCTTACTTGCTGACAATGGCAGTCCGGACACAAAGTCCATTGTGACTCGATCCCATTTCCACTCGGGAATCATGATCGGCTGAAGTAATCCTGAAGGCACTTGATGTTCCGCTTTCACTTGTTGACATATTAAACATCTCGAAACAAAGTCGGAGATGTCTCGTTTCATACCATGCCACCAAAACCAACATTTCAAATCGTTGTACATTTTCGTACTCCCCGGGTGAATTGACATTCGGCTACAATGGGCTTCGTTCAGAATCATCGAAATGAGTTCTAAATTTCTTGGAACACACAACCGACTTCTGAACCTCAAACAATCGTCATCACTAATTTGAAATTCGGATTCCATATTCGGAACACATTCAGCCCGTTTTGCAACCAATTCATCGTCGACTTTCTGAGCTTCACGAATTTGACGAATCAATAATGGTTTGGCCTTTAATTCAGCTACTAACACATTGTCGGGTAGAACAGACAAGTGCACATTCATCGCTCGTAAAGCAAATAGTGATTTTCGGCTTAAGGCGTCCGCAACCACATTAGCCTTTCCCAGGTGGTAATCAATGACAAGCTCGTAATCTTTCAACAACTCAAGCCAACGTCTTTGTCGCAGATTTAAGTCTCTTTGAGTCATCAAATATTTGAGACTTTTGTGATCCGAAAATACATGGCAATTTTCACCAAATAAGTAATGTCGCCATATTTTTAAAGCGAATACGATGGCAGCTAGTTCGAGATCATGGGTCGGATAATTTTTCTCATGTGGCTTTAATTGTCTCGACGCATAGGCGACCACTCGACCTTCTTGCATCAATACGAAACCCAACCCAAGTAGGGATGCGTCACTATAAATGACAAACTCTTTGCCTGATTCGGGTTGCACTAAAATTGGAGCTTCAGTCAAATAAGTTTTCAGTTGATCGAAACTTTTCTGACATTTCTCCGTCCATTCGAACTTAACATCCTTTTGAAGTAGCTTCGTCATTGGTGTGGCTATCATCGAGAAACCTTTTACAAATCGTCGGTAATAACAGGCGAGCCCCAGGAAGCTCCGAACTTCGGTAATATTTCTTGGAGGCTTCCAGTTAAGTATGGCTGAAATTTTGCTCGAGTCAACTCGAATACCCGATGCGGATACCACGTGACCCAAGAAGCTAACCTCTCTTAACCAGAACTCACACTTACTGAACTTAGCATATAGCTGCTTATCCCGCAAAATTTGCAACACTAATCTCAGGTGCTCAGCATGTTCGGTCTCATCTCTTGAATAGACTAAGATGTCATCAATGAACACAACTACGAACCGATCCAAATATGGTCTGAAGATCCGATTCATCAAATCCATAAATACCGCAGGGGCATTAGTGAGCCCGAACGGCATCACTAAGAACTCGTAGTGACCGTACCTCGTTCTGAAAGCAGTTTTGGGTACGTCCGAATCCCGAATCCGCAACTGATAATAACCCGATCTCAAATCTATCTTTGAAAACACTGAGGCTCCTTTTAATTGATCAAACAAATCATCAATACGCGGTAACGGGTATTTATTCTTTATCGTCACTTTATTCAGTTGACGATAGTCAATGCACAACCTCATGGTTCCGTCCTTCTTTTTCACGAACAATGCTGGTGCACCCCAAGGTGAGAAACTTGGTCGAGCGAAACCTCTATCCGTCAACTCTTGCAATTGAGCTTTCAATTCCTTCAACTCGGTTGGTGCCATATGATACGGAGCTATCGAAATCGGCGTAGTCCCAGGTACAAGCTCAACACCAAACTCTATCTCCCGAACAGGTGGTAAACCCGGTAATTCTTCAGGAAAAACATCCGGGTATTCACAAACCACCGGTACAGATTCGGGTTTCTCTTCTAATTCTTTGTCTTCAAGTACATACGCAAGGTATGCTTCGCACCCTTTTCTTACATATTTCTGGGCCAACATTGCTGATATTACAGCTGGCAACCCCCTTAAGTCCGTAGATTCAACTCGGATTATCTCGTTATTTGCGCACCTCAAATCGATGGTTTTTCTTTTGCAGTTCACCACTGCATCATGTACGGTCAACCAATCCATACCAAGAATAACATCAAATGCGTCAAACGGCAAAAGCATCAAATCGGCCGAAAAACAGGATTCTCGGATTATTAGAGGGCATTTCTTACACACTTTATCAACAAGTACGTATTGACCCAAAGGGTTTGACACTCGAATTACGAACTCAGTAGACTCAACAGGTATAGTCTTACTGGACGCTAAGGTTTCGCATACATATGAATGAGTAGAGCCAGGGTCAATCAATGCAATCACATTAGTATCAAAGAGAGTGAAGGTACCAGTGATGACGTCAGGGGAGGATGCCTCCTCTCGTGCGCGAATGGCATATGCTCTAGTAGGAGTACGGTTCTCGGCTCGAACAGCCGTATCAGAGGTCCCTCTCTGACTACCACCCCTACCTCCTAAAATTCTCGGTGGTCTACCTCTAGTTGTCACTCCACTAGGTCTTGCACCTTGAATCTTATTCTTCTCATCAAGCTCCGTGCAATCTCTAATGAAGTGGTCCTTCGAACCGCATCCGTAACAGGCCCTATTAGTAGACTTACCCCAACATTCACCTAGGTGTTGTCTTCCGCATTGGGGACATTCAGGTTTCTCTTGACGATTATTGCCCACACTAGCTACCGAAGTAGCTCGGGAGTCCGTCGAGGGTCGTGCTCTGATGGAAATTCCCGCAGTCGCCCTCGACTTATTAGTGTCTTCCCTGAACTTCTTTACAGCTAAGAACGGAGCTTTACCCGTCGATCTTTTACGATAGTCTCTAGCTTCAAATTCAGCCTTCTTCTTCTCCTTTCCAAGTTCTTCCACCTTGCAGGCTCGTTCGACTAGTGTTACGAATTCTTTTATCTCCAAAATACCCACTAGTAGCTTTAAATCTTCATTCAATCCTTCTTCGAATCTCTTGCACATAGCAACCTCATCAGCTACACAATCCCGGGCATACCTACTGAGTCTTACGAATTCATGTTCGTATTCAGATACTGTCATACGGCCTTGCTTGAGTTCCAAGAATTCCTTGCGCTTTTGATCAATGAACCGTTGACTAATATATTTCTTTCGGAATTCCGTTTGAAAGAAGTCCCAAGTAACTCGTTCGTTTGGGACTATTGAAATCAGGGTCCTCCACCAATAGTAGGCTGTGTCCCACAACAAGGATATAGCACACTTTAGACATTCATCGGGTGTGCATGACAGTTCATCAAACACCCGAATGGTGTTATCAAGCCAGAACTCGGCCCTTTCAGCATCATCAGTAACTATGGCCCTGAACTCCTCAGCCCCGCGCTTCCTAATCAAGTCTACAGGTGGCTTACTCAGCCTCACAGGATCAGTGATTGACGGCATTACGGGCTCTTGGGGTGGATTATTCAAATCCGGGAATTGTTGGACAGCCGGATTGGTTCGGGCATATTGCGCGACCCACTCATTCATCATGGTAAAGAAGGCTTGTTTAGCCCCCTCACCTTGATTATTCGCAGATGACTGAGGTTCAACAGGCGGTGTCCCTTGTGCAGGAGCAGCCGCTACACTTTCAATGTCATCCGCTAAGGTTCTTTCTACACCGGGGTCCATTTACTAATCAAAACAAAAAAAAAATTTTAACCGTCAGAAGTCATCACACATTTAAACATTAACATTAAGGCATGTATAGCTAGACTCATACGCGCTATGGTAGTCCTAGAACTGACTAAACCATAGCTCTGATACCAATAAAATTGTAACACCCCGAACCCGAGACCGTCGCCGGAGTCGAACACGAGGTGTTAACAGACTTCAAACCACTTATTTGACATTTCCCAGACAAGCTGCCAATCTGCGTACTAGTCGCTTTAAAATTCATATCTTGAGTTCTGAAACTTGAAATCCAGTTCCGTAAATTTTCCCTAAAACTAGACTCATATACCTATATGGTAGAATTTTTGTAGAATTTTTGGTCAGGCCAATTAGTACAGTTTATTAGTCAAAGTCTCCCATGTTACAGTGATCAACTACACTGACCTTTGCGCATTACGACTTGGATATCTCCCTGCACAGAGCTTCAATACTGATGCCGTTTATTTCTATAGAAGCTAGACTCAGAGAGGAATCTGTACATATATGGAATGACTCCTAATTATCTCTGGTTAATTTATATTGAATTTCCAAAGTCGGAACAGGGAATCCAGAAACCGTTCTGGCCCTGTCTCACGAGAACCTGAATATCTATTAACATACTGTCCATATGATTGTTTCGTTACTTCTATATGAAAATAGACTCATCGAGCTTCGATTACATAATTTATTCATTAATTAATTCCACTCATACTATTTTTAGTGATTTTTCAATCTCACGTCACTGCTGCTGCCAGCATCTGTTACGAAAGCAACTATGCCTATTTCGTGATTTCTCCTTGATCTAACTAGTAATTCATCATACATATCACAAATTATGATCATGACTAGCCATGCCAAAGGCTAATCATTGTCAAACATCTCCCTACTACACTATTGCCATATCATGAATTTAACACCAAAATAATCAACCATGACATATGGCATAAAAAAAAGTCGAATTACCAAGACTTACGACCTAACATTATAAAACCAAACTCAACCGAACATTTATGCCATTTTCGCATGGCTAAAAGTTTACATACCAAAGTTCAAACACAACATAATAGCCTATACATGCCGAAATGTTCTCCTAAGCCGACTAAGAAGAAAGTACCAAAACTTGCTAGCCGGTGTGATGACTTCGATGACGGCCCGATCACGCAAAAAGAGACGAGTCCAAGAAACCTAAAATAGGTGACAAGGAAACACCGAGTGAGTATATAACTCAGTAAGTCATAAGCAATGCACTACCATCCATTAATAACATTATCACAAGAGGAAACAAAATGGAACGAGGCTAGTTACTCCATCCATACCGAACCATACCATAGTTCCTTAGACCTATCGGTTCAATCTCATACCAAGTCATGCATTCACATTCCATATATTAATCAATAGGATATTTGAGGCATTTTCATACATCATTTTATTCTCGTTACAATCATACAACTAAACGACCTTTCACCTATTCCACGATAAATCTTATGTACTTGACTTCAATTATAATTGTCACATAGGTTCAAACTTACCAAGCTCAACTCCAAATATAAACATAGCGCCTATTGGCCATGAACTCAAGGTACTTACCCGATCCGCTGTCCGTGATCAACTCAATAATGTCGCACACTTAGTGTCCATAGTGATTCAAAAATATATATTAAGTCCGCACACTCAGTGCTATATAATCAACTAGCACACTTAGTGCTATATAATCAAACTCGCACACTTAGTGCTGTACAATTTAAACCCGCACACTTAGTGCCAATCTCATGATCATAAATGTTTATACCCGCACACTTAGTGCCGAGATCAACAACTCAATACATCTCACCTCTTTTCTTTTCATTCAACACTTTCATCACCACATGCATACATGTATATAAATTTATCATTCCATTCGGCATAATTACATAGACATTATGTCTATTTAGATCAATACAAAATATATGCTTGGTGACATACCTTATGTTGGGTAAAATAATTCCAAGTCGGCTACTCGATGACCTTCGATTTTCCCTTGTTGGACGCCTCTCCTTTAGAGTCTTGAGCTTAAACAAATAAATTAACTCATTTAACCGCTTTGCTACATATATTGGTATCCACATTTTAATGATTTTATGACATACGAAACGACATGGTAAAATTTTCATCTTGCTACTTTATGTTCTTAGCTATTCGGCTAATAACCTCATGCAATTACCATACTATCAATAATCTAATCACACATGCATATGCATACTTGGACATTCGGTAATCACCTTTGCTAATTTTAAACTCAACATCACATAAGCTCCCAAGTGATGGCCGAATGCTTCATTTGTTACCCAACTAACCATTCAACAACCTCAACCTCATTACCACCCTTTTATGCCTAATTATCTAAGTCAAGATAAGATCATCAACATGCCTAACTATAGCCGAATGTGCAACATTAATCTATCATTTCTATCTCATTTAACACTTAACATTTACCACATATCGATTCACCAAACTCTCCATCTATTCATGCTCTCATATTCGGTCACCCATACCCATACTAACCATATAACTAATTAATCCTAGGGTTAAACACAAGTGCAATATTGAAGCACCAAGGCCGAACCTTCATGAAGTTGCTAAGACCCCTCATTTCTACTCCTCACACACTCTCACATCCAAACCTTTTTATTAAACACTCAAGCTCAATCATCTTCATGCCTCATCACCACAACATCAAAACACCAACCAAGAAAGACAACACCCATGGCCGAATATCATCTCCATCACATAGCAAGATTTAGACCATGGGCTAGGTAGAACTCAAACTAACAACTAAAACGTGCATGCATCTCATGGAACATCATCAAAACATACCTTAGCCTAGTTACATGCATGGCCGAATCTCTTCAACCTTTCTTCTTCCTTCCTCCTTCAAATTTTTGGCCAAGGTGTTAAAGGATGAACACCTTTTCTTGTTTTTTCTTTTCTTTGTCTAGTTACGGCAAATGGAGGGGGGATGGATGAGACAACTTTGTTTTCATCACCCCATCCTTTTCATTATTTAATTACTAACCCTTTATTTATTCTTTCTAACATAACACACTAAGCCAACATGTTCCCAACATGTTTCCACCCATAGCATGGCCAGCCACTAGCTCAAATTTTGGGTAATTTGACATGCAAACCCATCATTTTCATAACATGCATTAATAGGCCACTTCACATTTGCCTAGCACATTTCTAAATTTTCTCACATAAGTCCTATTTAACAAAATTCACTTACAATTAACAAAATTCAAACATGAAATTTTCACACATGCATATATACATATAATAAGCATCAAATATGATGGCTAATTATTATTATGACTCGGTTTTGTGGTCCCGAAACCACTTCCCGACTAGGGTCAATTTTGGGCTGTCACAGAATATGAACGAAAATTTATGAGACTTAGTTGATATGCCCGAGAGTGTGTTTCAACTGAAGCTGTCATGTGTAAAAGACTTGAAAATGGGCTGGACAAAGACATTAAACTGGTAGTTGGCATACTTGAAATAAAAGAGTTTGTAGTCGTGGTTGAGCGAGCTTGCAAAGCCGAAGAGCTCGGGAAAGATAAAAGAGAAGCTGACTTTGAAGCTAGAGATTCACGTAAAAGATCATCGAGTAAGTCATTTCAGTCAGCATCAAAGAAGTTCCAAGATGATTTTAGCTGCTCTAAGGCTACTTCGGGTAATTCTAGATGGGATTGGAATAGACCACCTGTGAGCTCGAAAGATACCTCAGTAGCTAGTGTTGGTAATGTTAGATTGAATCAACCCGAGTGTAAACATTGTTGTAAACGACATCCTAACAGTTGTAGATTGCATGATCGGGCCTGTTTTAAATGTGGATCGACGGATCATTTTGTTCGTGAATGCCCAGAGTTAGCTTAACAAAATCCAGTACAGAATATGAGATCAGGTAATACTGCAGCTCGAGGTAGACCACTCAGAAATACGGGTAATGTGGGTAGCAGTCAGAGAGGGACTAAAGATGCAGCAGTTAGATCTGAGGCTCGTGCACCTGCCAGAGCTTATGCTATTCGCGCACGTGAGAGGCCCTCATCCCTAGATGTTATTACTAGTACATTCACTCTCTATGATACTAGTGTAATTGCATTGATTGATCTTGGCTTGACTCATTCTTATGTGTGTGAGACTTTAGTATTCAGTAAGACTTTGCCTATTGAGTCTACTGAGTTTATGATTAGAGTACCGAATCCCTTGGGCTGGTGTGTTATGGTTGACAAAGCGTGTAAGAATTGTCCTTTGATGATTCGATATTTTTGTTTCCCGACTGATTTGATGTTGTTGCCATTTGATGAGTTCGACATAATTCTAGGTATGGACTGGTTGACTTTGCATGATGCTATTGTAAATTGCAAAAGAAAGACTATTGATTTGCAGTGCCAGGGTGATGAGGTTATTCGGATTGAATCTAATGATCTGAATGGTTTACCAGCAGTGATATCTTCGATGTTATCTCAGAAATATGTGAGAAAAGGTTGCAAAGCTTATTTTACCTATGTGCTTGATAGTAAAGTGGTCGAAAGAAAGATTGAATAGTACCTATTGTGTGCGAGTATCCAGATGTGTTTCCTGAAGAATTATCGGGTTTACCACCTATTCGGGAGGTAGAATTTGGTATTGAGTTAGTGCCAGGGACGACTCTGATATTGATAGCTCCGTACAGAATGGAACCTGCTAAATTAAAAGAATTGAAAGCTCAGTTGCAAGAGTGGACAGATCAAGGTTTCGTGCGACTGAGTTTCTCTCCCTAGGGTGCACCAGTTTTATTTGTGAAAAAGAAAGACGAAACTATGAGAATGTGCATCGACTATAGACAGCTCAATAAGGTGACTATTAAGAATAAATATCCGTTTCCATGGATTGATGACCTGTGTGATCAACTGAAAGGGGCTATAGTGTTTTCGAAGATAGATTTGAGATCAAGCTATTATCAGTTGCGAGTTAAAGATTCTGATGTGCCAAAGACTGCTTTCCGAACGGGGTATGGACATTATGAATTTCTTGTTATGCCTTTCGGACTTACTAATGCACCTATTGTTTTCATCGATTTGATGAATCGGATCTTCAGATAGTATCTGGTTCGGTTTGTGGTTGTGTTCATAGATGACATTTTGATCTACTCCCGTGATGAAACCGAACATGCGGAACATTTGAGACTTGTGTTACAGACTTTGTAAGATAAATAGTTGTATGTGAAGTTCAGTAAATGTGTGTTTTCGTTACGCGAAGTCAGTTTTCTGGGACATGTTGCATCAGCATCGGGTATTCAGGTTGATCCGAGTAAAATTTCAGCTATACTTGATTGGAAACCTTCCAGAAATGTTTCTGAAGTCCGAAGTTTTCTAGAACTTGCTGGTTATTATAGACAGTTCGTGAAAGGTTTCTATGATTGCAACCCCGATGAAAAAGCTACTTTAGAAAGATGTTAAGGTCGAGTGGTCAGAAAACTGCCAGAAACGTTTTGATCAGTTGAAACCCTTGTTGACCGAAGCTGTAACACCCCGTACCCGAGACCGTTGCCGGAGTCGGACACAAGGGGTTAACAGACTTAATTCACTTATTTGCACAGACCATTTTAAATTTCTAGACGAGCTGGCTAACTGCATCACTGTCACCTTAAAAATCATATCTCGAGTTCAAAAACTCGAAAACCAGTTCCGTAAATTTTTCCTGAAACTAGACTCATATGTCCATCTAAAAATATTTTTCTAGAATTTTTGGTCAAGCCAATTAGTACAGTTTATTAGTTGAAGTCTCCCCTGTTTCAGGGTTTGACTACACTGACCTTCATGTATTACAACTTGGATATCTCCCTATACAGGACTTTAATACTGATGTCGTTTGTTTCTATAGAAATTACACTCGAAAAGTAATCTATACATATATGGCATGACTTATAATTATCTCTGGTTAATTTATAATGAATTTCCAAAGTCGGAACAGGGAATCCAGAAACTGTTCTGGCCCTTTTCCGTGAAAACCTAAATATCTCTTAACATACAACTCATATGATCGTTTCATTTCTTCCATATAAAAGTAGATTCATCAAGGTTCGATTACATAATTTATTCACTATTTAATTCCATTCATACTATTTTTAGTGATTTTTCAAATTGACAACACTGCTGCTGTCAGCATCTGCCTTTAAGGTAGACTTTACCTATTTCATAGTTTCCATGATCCAACTAGCCCTTTAGCATATATAGCACAAAATATGATCATGATTAACCATTCCAATGGCTAATCGTTTCCAAACATTTCCATGTCTCTTAATGAACATATACATACAAGATGATTATAACATTATGCTCAAAATATATATAAGCCATTTTCGCATGGCTATCCAAATTTGTACAATACCGAAAGGTACATGACCAATATCAAAAAGGGTAGTCCTATACATGCCATTTCAAAGTTCAACCAAAAGTGTACCAAAGGGCTTTGATAGTGTGGGCGACTTCGACATCGACACTCCCGAGTCCGATAGCTGACGAACCAAAATCTATAAAACAGAGATTCAAAGAAACGGAGTAAGCATTTAATGCTTAGTAAGTTTTGAGCCATAAAATTTGACACAACTAAAGTGTAGCATTCATGTGGCTAAACGGATAATTTCATATGCACAAATTCTCACTATCATACTTACTTCACATTACCAACCCTTATATTCATACACAAAAGATCAACTTAGCCAAAGACCGGTAGCTCATTTATCGACTGAGCGAATACTATTTGTAAGGGATCAACTAATTCAATGCATATACGAAACATACCTCATCGCTGGGATTTTACAAGCGTATTAGTTGAAACTATTACAGCAAGGTCGCTCATTCCCAAGCCAAGTACCTTCGGGATTTAACTAGATATAGCTACTCGCTCAAATGCCTTCGGGACATAGCCCGGATATAGTAACTCGCACAAATGCCTTCGGGACTTAGCCCGGATATAGTAACTTGCACAAATGCCTTCGGGACTTAGCCCGGTTATGGTAACTCGCACAAATGCCTTCGGGACTTAGCCCGGTTATCATCCAAATATTCATGCACATATCAATAAATCATGACACATCTATATTTCATTTTCATAATTAGAGTTCAAACACAAGTCACGTATTAAGCAATCCCATTTTCGGCTCACTAGCCACATACAAATAGCATGGTTTAGTTTGCTTTATGACACGATCTCCATGCACATACGGCTACCCATAATACATATAGACTAATTAACTCAACATGTGATTCAAGTAGAATCATCATATCACTGTATATTTATTATGCTCATACGTCATGACTTAATCAAATCGTAAACTAAGTCTCGTTACTCGAAAACTTACCTCGGGTGTTGCCGAACGATTTCGATGGCTATTCGACCACTTTTTCCTTTCCCTTATCCAACTTTGGTCCTCTAAGCTCTTGAGCTTAATAGTGACCTAGGATAACCGAATGCTTGACTCCCTTCTTCCCTTTTTCCTTTCGGCCAAGGAGAACCAAAGAACACAACTTGTTTTCTTTCTTCAATTCCCGGCAATGGGGGGGGCATGGATGAGACAATTTTTTTTTTCATCACTCCTCCCTTTGCATTACTTTAATCCTAACCCCTTTTTTTTTATTCTTTCTAACATAACACACTAACACAACATGTTTACAACATGTTTCCACCCATAGCATGGCCGGCCACTATGCTTTAATTTTGGGAAATTTGACATGCAAACCCATCATTTTCACAGCATGCATTAATAGGCCACTTTACATTTGCCTAGCACATTTCTAAATTTTCTGACATAAGTCCTATTTGATAAAATTCACTTATAATTAACAAAATTCAAACATGAAATTTTCACACATGCATATGTACATATAATGAGCATCAACTATGACGGCTAATTATTTTTATGACTCGGTTTAGTGGTCCCGAAACCACTTTCCGACTAGGGTCAATTTAGGGCTGTCACAACTCTCCCCCACTTAAGAAATTTTTGTCCCCGAAAATCTTACCGGTAAATAGGTTTGGGTATCGCTCTTTCATAGAGTTCTCGGGTTCCCAAGTAGCTTCTTCCATCCCGTGTTTGAGCCATAACACTTTTACTAACGGAACCCTTTTGTTTCGCAACTCTTTCACTTCACGAGCTAGGATACGAATCGGTTCTTCTTCATAACTCATATCGGATTGAATTTCAACCTCTGATGGATTAATTACGTGTGATGGATCAGATCTATAACGTCGAAGCATCAAAACATGAAAGACGTCATGAATCTTTCCAAGTTCAGGGGGCAAAATCAATCTATACGCAACTGGACCAATTCGTTCGGATACTTCATATGGCCCTATGAACCTCGGACTCAGTTTGCCCTTACGGCCAAATCTGAGTATCTTTTTCCAAGGTGAGACCTTAAGAAACACTTTGTCTCCCACCTGATACTCAATATCTCTTCGTTTTAAATCCGCATACAACTTCTGACGGTCTGATGCTGCCTTCAGACTTTCACGAATTATTTTTACTTTCTGTTCAGCATCTTTAATCAAATCCACTCCGAAAATTTTACTTTCACCGAGCTCGGTCCAAAACAATGGCGTATGGCATTTACGTCCGTACAAAGCCTCGTACGGTGCCATCTTAATACTTGATTGAAAACTATTGTTGTAAGCGAATTCAATCAAAGGTAAATACCGCTCCCATGAACCACTAAACTCGAGGATGCAACATCTCAACATATCCTCAAGTATCTGAATTATCCGCTCGGATTGACCATCGGTTTGTGGATGAAAAGCGGTGCTAAAATGCAGCTTGGTACCCAAAGCTTCTTGCAATTTCTTCCAAAATCGCGAGGTGAATCTCGGATCTCTATCCGAAACAATAGAAATCGGTACCCCGTGTAATCTCACAATCTGAGAAACATACAACTCAGCTAGTTTTTCCAATGAAAAATCCGTGCGTACGGGGATAAAGTGAGCCGACTTAGTCAGTCTATTCACAACAACCCAAATCGCATCTTTCTTACTTGCAGACAATGGCAACCCAGATACAAAATCCATCGTGACTCGATCCCATTTCCATTCAGGTATTATGATCGGCTGAAGTAAACCTGTGGGCACTTGATGTTCCGCTTTCACTTGTTGACATATTAAACACTTCGATACAAAATCGGAAATGTCTCGTTTCATACCATGCCACCAAAACTGACGTCTTAGATCGTTGTACATTTTCGTACTCCCCAGGTGAATTGACATTCGGCCACAATGAGCTTCGTTCAGAATCATCGAAATGAGTTCTGAATTTCTTAGAACACACAAACAATTTCTGAACCTTAAACAATCGTCATCACCAATTTGAAACTCTGATTCCATATTCGGAACACACTCAGCCCGTTTTGCAACCAATTCATCATCGACTTTCTAGGCTTCACGAATTTGATGAATCAATAATGGTTTGGCCTTTAATTCAGCTACTAACACATTGTCGGGTAGAACAGACAAGTGTACATTCATCGCTCGTAAAGCAAACAGTGATTTCCGGCTTAATTAGCCTTTCCCGGGTGATAATCAATGACAAGTTCATAATCTTTCAACAACTCAAGCCAACGCCTTTGTCGTAGATTCAAGTCTCTTTGAGTCATCAAATATTTGAGACTTTTGTGGTCCGAATACACATGGCACTTCTCGCCAAATAAATAATGTCGCCATATTTTCAAAGCAAATACGATGGCAGCTAGTTCGAGATCATGGGTCGGATAATTTTTCTCATGTGGCTTCAATTGTCTCGACGCATAGGCCACAACTCGACCTTCTTGCATCAATACGCAACCCAACCCAAGTAGGGATGCATCACTATAAATGACAAACTCTTTGCCTGATTCGGGCTGCACTAGAATTGGAGCTTCAGTCAAATAAGTTTTCAGTTGATCGAAACTTTTCTGACAATTTTCTGTCCATTCAAACTTAACATCTTTCCGAAGTAGTTTCGTCATTGGTGTGGCTATCATCGAGAAACCTTTTACAAACTGTCGGTAGTAACCGGCAAGTCCCAAAAAGCTCCGAACCTCAGTAATATTTCTCGGAGGCTTCCAGTTAAGTATGGCTGAAATTTTGCTCGGATCAACTCGAATACCCGATGCAGATAACACATGACCCAAGAAGCTAACCTCTCTTAACCAGAACTCACACTTACTGAACTTAGCATATAACTGCTTATCCCGTAAAATTTGGAACAGAAATCTCAGGTGCTCAGCATGTTCGGTCTCATCTCTTGAATAGACGAAGATGTCATCAATAAACACAACTACGAACCGGTCCAAATACTGTCTGAGGATCCGATTCATCAAATCCATAAATACCGCAGGGGCATTAGTGAGGCCAAACGGCATCACGATGAACTCGTAGTGACCGTACCTCGTTCTGAAAGCAGTTTTGGGTACATCCGAATCTCGAATTCGCAACTGATAATAACCCGATCTCAAATCTATCTTTGAAAACACTGCGGCTCCCTTTAGTTGATCAAACAAATCATCAATACGCGGTAACGGATATTTATTCTTTATTGTCACTTTATTCAGCTGACGATAGTCGATGCACAACCTCATGGTTCCGTCCTTCTTTTTCACAAACAATACTGGTGCACCCCAAGGTGAGAAACTTGGTCGAGCGAAACCTCTATCCGTCAATTCTTGCAATTGAGCTTTCAACTCTTTTAACTCGGTTGGTGCCATACGATACGGAGCTATCAAAATCGGCGTAGTCCCAGGTACAAGCTCAATACCAAACTCTACCTCCCGAACAGGTGGTAAACCCGGTAATTCTTCGGAAAAAACATCCGGGTATTCACAAACCACTGGCACAGATTCAGGCTTCTTAAACAACTCTTTGTCATCAAGTACATACGCAAGGTACGCTTTGCACCCCTTTCTTACATATTTTTGAGCTAACATCGAGGATATTATTGTTGGCAATCCACTCAAGGCAGTAGACTCAACTCGGATTATCTTGTTATTTGCACACCTCAAATTAATAGTCTTGCTTTTGCAATTCACAACCGCATCATGCACGGTCAACCAATCCAAACCGAGAATAACATCAAATTCATCAAACGGCAAAAGCATCAAGTCCGCCGAAAAACAGGAACCTCGAATTACTAGGGGGCATTTCTTACACACTTTGTCGACAAGCACGTAACGACCCAAGGGATTTGACACCCGAATTACGAACTCAGTAGACTCAATAGGTAAAGTCTTACTGGATGCTAAGGTTTCGCATATATAAGAATGAGTAGAACCAGGGTCAATCAAAGTAATCACATTAGTATCAAAGAGAGTAAAAGTACCGGTAATAACATCTGGCGAGGAAGCATCCTCGCGTGCGCGTATAGCATAAGCTCTAGCAGGAGCACGAGCCTCAGATCTGGTCGTAGCATCTCTAGATCCTCTCTGACCACCACTAGCATTGCCCGTATTTCTAGATGGTCTACCTCGAGCAGTGGTAGCACCCGGTTTCCCACTCTGATTTACATTCTATTCAGACAACCTTGGGCAATCTTTAATGAAGTGGTCAACTGATCCGCACTTGTAACAGGAGCGGTCATGGAATCTACAACTCCCCGAATGCCATTTACCACAATACTGGCACTCCGTTCTGTCTCGACTATCATTTCCAACACTGGCGATCGAAGTGACTCGTGTGCTCACAGGGGGTCGATCGCGATCTCGTCTAGAAAAACCCGAAGTGTCCCTAGACCGGCCTAAGTCATCTCTAAATTTCTTCGATGACTGTTGAAAGGGCTTTCCTGAAGATCTCTTACGAAACTCCTTTGCTCCCACATCAGCTTTCCTTTTCTCCTTACTGAGCTTCTCGGCTTTGCAAGCTCGCTCGACAAGCACCATAAATTCTCGGATTTCTAACATGCCAACATACAGCTTTATATCATCATTCAGTCCATCTTCAAAACGTTTACACATCACAGCTTCTGAAGAAATGCATTCTCGCGCGTACCGGCTAAGCCTCACAAATTTTCATTCATAGTCGGTAACCGACATGGAACCTTGTTTGAGTTCAAGAAATTCCTTCCATTTTTGGTCAATGAATCTCTGACTGATATACTTCTTTCGAAACTCGGTTTGGAAGAACTCCCAAGTTATTTTCTCTCTGGGCACAACAGAAGTCAACGTATTCCACCAATAGTAGGCAGAATCACGTAGCAAGGAGATAGTACACTTTAGGCACTCATCGGGTGTGCAAGATAGCTCATCGAGTACCCGGATAGTGTTGTCCAACCAAAATTCCGCTTGCTCGGCATCATCGCTGTCCGTAGCTTTAAATTCAGTAGCCCCGTGTTTTCGGATTCTGTCAACTAGGGGCTTATTTGACCTTATTTGGTCAGTTACTGGAGGTATTGTAGGTGCGGGGGTTGTATTTGTCGGGAATGGAGGTTGTGGAACAGCCGTATTAGTTCGAATATATTGGTTGAACCAATCATTCATCACGCTATAAAAAGCTTGTCTAGCTTCATCATTCGGATTACTAGCAATAGGCTGAGAGTCCGCCGGCGCTGTCCCTTGTGCGGGAGCAGGCGTTACACTCTCAAGATCATCAGCTACCGCTCGGTCGAGATCGGGATCCATTACTATAAATAAACACATTTGCAAATGTCAGAAATCACCACACTATCAAATAATCACATAATGGCATGTATAGCTAGACCCAAACATATTACGGTAGTCCTAGAATCGACTAAACCATAGCTCTGATACCAATTTAATTGTAACACCCCGTACCCGAGACCGTTGCCGAAGTCGGACACGAGGGGTTAACAGACTTAATTCACTTATTTGCAGAGACCATTTTAAATTTCCAGACGAGCTGGTTAACTGCGTCACTGTCACCTTAAAAATCATATCTCGAGTTCCAAAACTCAAAAACCAGTTCTGTAAATTTTTCCTGAAACTAGACTCATACGTCCATCTACAAATCGTTTTCTAGAATTTTTAGTCAAGCCAATTAGTACATTTTATTAGTTAAAGTCTCCTCTGTTTCAGGGTTTGATTACACTGACCTTCATGCGTTACGACTTGGATATCTCCCTGTACAGGACTTCAATACTGATGCCGTTTGTTTCTATAGAAACTAGACTCGAAAAGGAATATATACATATATGGAATGACTTGTATTATCTCTGGTTAATTTATAATGAATTTCCAAAGTTGGAACAGGGAATCTAGAAACAGTTCTGGCCCTGTTTCGCGAAAACCTAAATATCTCTTAACATACAACTCATATGATCGTTTCATTTCTTCCATATAAAATTAGATTCATCAAGGTTCGATTACATAATTTATTCACTATTTAATTCCAATTCTACTATTTTTAGTGATTTTTCAAATTGACAACACTGCTGCTGTCAGCATCTGCCTTTAAGGTAGACTTTACCTATTTCATAGTTTCCATGATTCAACTAGCCCTTTAGCATATTAGCACAAAATATGATCATGATTAACCATTCCAATGGCTAATCGTTTCCAAGCATTTCCATGCCTCTTAATGAACATATACATACAAGATGATTATAACATTATGCTCAAAATATATATAAGCCATTTTCGCATGGCTATCCAAATTTGTACAATACCGAAAGGTACATGACCAACATCAAAAAGGGTAGTCCTATACATGCCATTTCAAAGTTCAACCAAAAGTGTACCAAAGGGCTTTGATAGTGTGGGCGACTTCGACTTCGACACTCCCGAGTCCGATAGCTGACGAACCAAAATCTATAAAACAGAGATTCAAAGAAACGGAGTAAGCATTTAATGCTTAGTAAGTTTTGAGCCATAAAATTTGACACAACTAAAGTGTAGCATTCATGTGGCTAAACGGATAATTTCATATGCACAAATTCTCAATATCATACTTACTTCACATTACCAACCCTTATATTCATACACAAAAGATCAACTTAGCCAAAGGCCGGTAGCTCATTTATCGACTGAGCGAATACTATTTGTAAGGGATCAACTAATTTAATGCATATACGAAACATACCTCATCGCTAGGATTTTACAAGCGTATTAGTTGAAACTATTACAGCAAGGTCGCTCATTCCCAAGCCAAGTACCTTCGGGATTTAACCGGATATAGCTACTCGCTCAAATGCCTTCGGGACATAGCCCGGATATAGTAACTCGCACAAATGCCTTCGGGACTTAGCCCGGATATAGTAACTCGCACAAATACCTTCGGGACTTAGCCCAGTTATGGTAACTCGCACAAATGCCTTCGGGACTTAGCCCAGTTATCATCCAAATATTCATGCACATATCAATAAATCATGACACATCTATATTTCATTTTCATAATTAGAGTTCAAACACAAGTCACGTATTAAGCAATCCCATTTTTGGCTCACTAGCCACATAAAAACAGCATGGTTTAGTTTGCTTTATGACACGATCTCCATGCACATACGGCTACCCGTAATACATATAGACTAATTAACTCAACATATGATTCAAGTAGAATCATCATATCACCGTATATTTATTATGCTCATACGTCATGACTTAATCAAAGCGTAAACTAAGTCTTGTTACTCGAAAACTTACCTCTGATGTTGTCGAACGATTTCGATGGCTATTCGACCACTTTTTCCTTTCCCTTATCCAACTTTGGTCCTCTGAGCTCTTGAACTTAATAGTGACCTAGGATAACCGAATGCTTGACTCCCTTCTTCCCTTTTTCCTTTCGGCCAAGGAGAACCAAAGAACACAACTTGTTTTCTTTCTTCAATTCCCGGCAATGGGGCGGGCATGGATGAGACAAATTTTTTTTTCATCACTCCTCCCTTTGCATTACTTTAATCCTAACCCATTTTTTTATTCTTTCTAACATAACGCACTAACACAACATGTTTACAACATGTTTCCACCCATAGCATGGCCGGCCACTATGCTTTAATTTTGGGAAATTTGACATGCAAACCCATCATTTTCACAACATGCATTAATAGGCCACTTTACATTTGCCTAGCACATTTCTAAATTTTCTCACATAAGTCCTATTTGATAAAATTCACTTATAATTAACAAAATTCAAACATGAAATTTTCACACATGCATATGTACATATAATGAGCATCAACTATGACGGCTAATTATTTTTATGACTCGGTTTAGTGGTCCCAAAACCACTTTCCGACTAGGGTCAATTTAGGGCTGTCACAGAAGCTCCAGTGCTAGTTCAGCCAGAATCGGGTAAAGAACTTGTTATCTATAATGATGCATCTTTAAATGGTTTGGGCTGTGTTTTGATGTAGGAAGGAAAAGTTATAGCTTATGCTTCGAGACAGTTAAAGCAGCATTAAAAGAACTATCCGACACATGACCTAGAATTGGAAACTATTGTGTTTGCATTGATGATATGGCAGCACTATTTATTCAGTGAGAAATGTCATGTTTATTCTGATCACAAAAGCCTGAAATACTTGATGATTCAGAAAGATTTGAATCTGAGACAACGCCAATGGTTAGAGTTGCTAAAAGACTACGAGCTTGTAATTGACTACCATCTGGGAAAGGCTAATGTTGTTGCTGATGCTCTAAACCGAAAATCACTGTTTGCTTTCCCTGCAATGAATACGCATATGCTATGTCTGATGATGGTTCGATAATAGCTGAATTAAAAGCAAGACCATTATTTGTTCAACAATTTTTTTATGCTCAAAAAGTTGTTGATGATTTGTTAACAAAGCGAGCTCAATGTGATTCAAATGTTGATTTAGAGTTTAGAGTTGATGCTGAGGGTTGTTTGAGGTTTAGAAATCGAATATGTGTCCCGAGAAATTCAGAGTTGATCCTGATGATTTTTAGTGAAGCTCACAGCAGTTGGTTAACTGTTCACCTGGGTAGTACGAAGATGTATAATGATCTGAAACAGCTTTACTAATGGCATGGTATGAAATAAGACATTTTTTACTTTGTTTCGAAATGCTTAGTCTGTCAGCATGTAAAAGCCGAGCATCAGGTACCTTCTGGTGGAAATGAGACAGAGTCACGATGGATTTTATATCTGGTCTACCGTTGACACCTAGTAAGAAAGATGCAATCTGGGTTATTGTGGATAGGTTTTCTAAATTGGCTCACTTTATTTCGATTAGTACAAATTATTCACTCGATAAGCTAGCTGAATTGTATGTTTCTCAGATTGTGCGATTACACGTTGTGCCTATTTGTATTGTTTTGGATAGAGATCTGAGATTTACATCGTAGTTTTGGAAGAAACTGCAAGATGCCTTAGGTACGAAATTACATTTCAACACTGCTTTCCATCCCCAAACAGATGGTCAGTCTGAATGAATCATTCAGATACTTGAGGATACGTTGAGATGTTGCATTCTTGAGTTTGAAGGTACGTGGGAACTATACTTACCATTGATTGAATTTGCATACAATAATAGCTTTCACTCGAGTATCAAAATGGCACCTTACGAGGCTTTATACGGTCGTTAATGTCGTACACTGTTGTATTGGACTGAGCTCAATGAAAATAAGATACACAGGGTTGATTTGATCAAAGAGACTGAATAGAAAGTGAAAGTAATCTGTGAAAGTTTGAAAACAGTGTCAGATCGTCAGAAATTGAATGCAGACTTGAAACGAAAAGATATAGAGTTTCAGATCGGAGACAAAGTCTTTTTGAAAGTCTTACCATGGAAGAAAATGCTCAGATTCAGACGTAAAGACAAATTGAGTCCGAGATTTATTGGGTCGTATGAGATTATAGAGCATATCGGGCCGGTTGCTTATAGACTGTTGTTGCCACGTGATCTAGAAAAGATCCACAATGTATTCCATGTTTTAATGCTTCGTAGATACTGATTTGATCCCTCACATGTGATTAGTCCATCAGAGATTAAGATTAAGCCCGATATGACATATGAGGAAGAACCAATTCGTATTTTGGCTTTCGAGGTTAAAGAATTGCAAAATAAGAAAATTCCATTAGATAAAGTACTGTGGCATAAAGACGGAGTTGAGGAAGCAATGTGGGAGTCAGAGGATGCAATGAAATAGCGTTATTCGAACCTATTCACCGCCAAGATTTTAAAGGACAAAAAACCCTAAGGGGGGAGAGTTATAACAACCTGATTTAGACCCTATTCGAAATAGTGGTTTTGGGACCACGAATCTGAGTCAAAAAATATTTTAAAATTATTTTCTATGTTTATTATGTGTGAATTTATATGTGTGAAATTTTCATGCTTTAATTTGGTCATTTGAACGTCCGATTAAATAAAAGGACCTAATCCCGTAAAATGAAAACTTGATAGTTTAACGTGTAAGGGCCGAATTGTTGTTGTCTTTTTAAATGAAGGCATTTAAGTTGCAATTAAACCATAGATATAGGTGATGGACGATAATGGCCATGATTTAAAATGGTTATATATTTTATAATAAGGTTAAATATGTAAATTAGATATTATGTTAATATATGTTTTATTAGAACATAATTAAAAAGCCATTAGCTCATTTATTTTTCTCATGACCGAACATAAAAAAAAAAGAGAGAAAAGAAAGAAACAAGCTAGGGTATTCGGTGATTGTTAAGCTTAATCAAGGTATGTAACTAGCTCAGTTTTTGATAATTTTTGTGTTTTTGAGGTCATTGCTATGTTATCTACAAAGCCCATGCTCGAATTTCTGATTTTGGTGAATATGTTAAGTTATGCCATTGATGAATATTTGAGTTTTGTGATGTTAGTTGGTGAAATATGAAAGATATGATTTGGATTGATATGTTTTGAATTGGAATTTTTTATGAGTTTCAGTAATTAGGACTAAATTTCAAAAATAATAAATTTAGGGACTAAAATGTAAAATAAATGAAATGTATGGACTTGTATGAACACTAGGAACATTTAGCCTAAGCATGATGTATGCAAATTTTACATGTTTTGTGTTTTATGTAATTTCGACAAAATTGTAAAAAGTATGAAATGTTAGAGGTAAAATGTTAATTTGCCCATTTATATGTTTTTGGACTAAATTGAGTGAAAATATGTTTGAATGAGTTTAATTTGAATATGTTTAGATCAAGAACCAAAGAAATTAGATTTGGATCGGGGGGAAACTAAAGTTATCGACTAGTCATCCCGTTCCATTTTTCATCATCCGAGGTAAGTTTATAAGCAAATAGAATTGTTAATTTTATTTAAATATGAGTTATATATGTTGAAATGAAATATGTGAATATATATATGAGTTAGCCGAATGTGTACAAGCCTGGCAGCTATGTTTATGAATTTGTTTCAACTGAGTTATGACATCCGAAAGTCCCGTTCAAATCGTAGGATTCTGATATATATGTTTTCGTGTAAGACCACGTTTAGGACGTTGGCATCGATTTATGTGTTTTTGTGTAAGACCACGTCTAGGACGTTAGGATCGATATATGTGTTTTCGAGTAAGACCAAGTCTGGGACGTTGGCATCGATATATGTGGTTACGTGTAAGACCATGTCTGGGACATCGGCATCGTATTTGATTTGTTAAGACCCTGTCTGGGGCAGTGGCATCGATATGAGATAGCATGTAAGACCACGTCTGGGACGTTGAAGATAGCATGTAAGACCACGTCTGGGATGTTGGCATTGTTCGATATATGTTACTGTCTGATATCCTGTTTGATTTCGAATGGTTCAATGGACAATGATAAGTTATGATCGAAGGGTAAAACAAGCTAAAATAACCAGGTATGAGATAGTTGATTACCAATTTGAAAAAAATAAGGTAAGTTGACCATTAGGTATATGGTGTAAATTAAATAAGTTATTAATGTGAATATATGTGCATTGTGAAGTATATTCGGCCATTGCATTGTATGTGAATATGATTTCATATTTTGATTCATGAGTATATATATATGTATATAAATGTACTTGGTCATATAATGATATTTAGCTTTGAAATCGAAAGATACTTTGTTAATATATATATGTATTCGGCCATAAATAAGTTTATATGTGAAAGTATATGATATATGTGACATCATAAGATTGAGGTTTATATGATTATGATAGCATAATTTGGTTTGGTTAAGTGAGTTGATTATGTCATTGAATTGCGTATTTGCTTATGACTTACTAAGCTTAAATAGCTTACTGTGTGTTATGTTTACCTCTATTTTATAGATTTTGAGATCTAGTTATGAGCTCGGGGAATGTTAGCAAAGTTTATCACATTATCGACTGTCTTTGGTATTTTATAAGCTGAATTTTTGAAACTATGGTATGTATAGGTTGGATTATATTTTGAAATGATGAATTTTGGGTTTATGAATATATATAAGCCATACGAAAATGGCTTGTTTATTTTGTTAGAATCGGTTTCAAGTTTTGAAAAACCTATGAGTATGTTTGGTTGTGGTTTTGATGTTCCGGTCAAAATGTATTTATATGTGAGTTTGGATGATATATCGATTAAGGTGTTATTATGTAAATTGGCATTAAATGATAATGGGTTATGTTCAAACATGGTAGAAATTTATTTTGATATGTCTATTATATGGTATGTAAGATTTGTGTTTTGATTTATAAAATATGTGTGTGATATGCATGATAACAAGTATGGATATTTTTGGCAATTACATTTGAAAATGGAATAATATATTAAATGAATTACATGTTTTTAATAGGCTATGAGATGGCTTTGCTATATTATGCAATTCGTTAGTTGGTATGGTTTATTTTTGACATAGAATTTGACATATAATTTGTCTTATAAGCTTTGTATAGAATTGGTATATGATATGTATGTGTATTCATTTAACAATAGATACATTAGATATGTATGCATATAACATGTACGTTGGTGGTTTGATATTTATGTGACAAGTTGATATATGTATACGGATATTATATGGTAAGTTTAACTTAAAATTTATGGTGGAATTGGTATGACTAAAAATGTTTGATTTTGATAGTTGAGTAGATGAACAAGTAAATAGGTTGTATAATTGTAATTTTTTTCATGTGTTGGCATATACATTTTGGTATATTTGATTAAATAATTATGTTTTGAAATGAAATGTCGATTGATTGAATATATGATAATTGAGATAATGCTTGTTTATAAGAAATGTTATATTTGTATATAGTAATAGAGAAGAATGAAAGTTGACATTAAATAGGACATACGTGGTTACCATGTTATATATGTTCGGCTAAAGTTTAGGTAAATGACCTTATGAATAGTAACTTGAGTTTTAATATATATATAACCTGTTATAATTGATTTGATTTAGTGTATGTTCAAATGTGATGAGTTAAAATGGTTAAATATCTATGTGTATCCATGAATTTTCGAAAATTGTGTTTTCGTTTGGTAATACCTCGTAAACCTTTTCCGGCGACAGATACGAGTTAGGGGTGTTACATTTATTGGTATCAGAGCTATAATTTAATCTATTCTAGGACTAACGTAGCGCCTGTGAGTCTAGCTATACATGGCATATTATATTCTGCAATAATGTGATGACTTCTGACATTTGAAATTTGTGTTTTCATTTAGTAATACCTTGTAACCCTTTTCCGGCAACGGATACAGGTTAGGGGTGTTACAGCTACAATGTTTTCAAAGATAGATTTGTAATCAGGTTACTATCAGTTGCAAGTTAAAGGCTCCGATGTGCCGAAAACTACTTTTCAAAAGAGGTATGGACATTATGAGTTTTTAGTTATGCCTTTTGGATTAACGAATGAACCTACTGTTTTTATGGACCTAATAAATTGGATCTTCAGATAGTATTTGGATATATTTGTTGTTGTGTTTATTGATGACATCTTGGTTTATTCTCGTGATGAATCCGAGCATGCTAAACATCTGAGAATAGTACTACAGACTTTGCGTGATAAGAGGTTGTTTGCAAAATTCAGTAAATGTGAATTTTGGTTGCATGAAGTCGGTTTTGTAGGGCATATTGTGTTAGCATCAGGTATTCGAGTGGATCCGAGCAAGATTCCGACAATATTAGATTGGAAGCCTCCGAGAAATGTATCCAAAGTATGAAGCTTTGGGACTTGCCGGTTATTACAGACGATTCGTAAAAGATTTTTTCTATGATTGCAACCCCAATGATGAGACTGCTTTAGAAAGATGTTAAGTTTGAGTGGTCAGATAAGTGCCAGAAAAGTTTTGATCAACTGAAAGCCTTATTGACTAAAGCTTCATTGTTAGTTCAGCCAGTGGGTAAAGAATTCGTAATCTATAGTGATGCATCGTTGAATGGACTAGGATGTGTTTTGATGCAGGAAGGCAAAGTCATAGCTTATGCCTCGAGACAATTAAAGTTGCATTAAAAGAATTACCCGACGTACGACTTGGAATTAGCAGCTATTGTGTTCGCGTTGTGTAACACCCCAAACCCGGCCTAGAAGTTAAGCCTGAATCTGACGTGTCACATTGAAGTGTTTTTCGAAAACCATGTTTTCATTGAAAACCCTTCTTATTTGAAAACTTGAGTAAAATCCTAGTTACGTTAGTTTATTTTATAAAGTGGTACATTGAAAAGTTATTATTTCTATTCCCAAATTTTTTTTAAGTTGTGGAAGCTAATTTTAAAAGTAACTGATTTACAAAAACGTGATGTCAAAAAATTAAGTTGCGAAACTGTTTCGAAAATGTTGCGGAAACGTAGTTTTGTTTAAAAATAGTTATAAATCGAAGTAAATAAAACCCAAACTGAAAATCCAGAAACTTTAAGTGGCCTTATTACAAAAGTTGAAAACCTAAAACGGAATCTAAAACATAAATAAAGTCCAAAAGCAGTCGTGTGGCTACCAAAACGGAATCTAAAACATAAATAAAGTCTAAAAGTAGTCGTGTGGCTATCTCCGAGTCCCTCGTAGCACCGATCCTCCTAAAGCTGGGGATTACCTGCACAGTTAAAAAATGGGGTGAGTTTGTGAAAACTCAGTGTGTGATCCCCTTACTAGAGTAACAGTCAGTATACCAAAACAGAAACAGAAACAGTCTGGGCTAGAGCCCTTTAACAGTAACAGTACAGTCTAGTTTAGAGCATACGTGGGCTGAAGCCCACTACAATATCATTTGGGTCACAGCACATAACAGAATCAATTGGGCCCAGCCCAAACCAGTAACAGAACAAGTGGGCTTAAGCCCAATACAGTGATAGATCTCATAAATAGATATGCAACAGTATGAGGATGCATCCCACCCCGATCCAGCCAACACACCACCCATACCAACCTTACACTTACGTAGGGATAAAATCGACCCACCCATCTAGCACACCAATGCTAGCACCGGCTGTGGCACTAACCAAAATCGCAACAAAGTTGCTAGTATATATGTGACTCTAAGCCTTCAGTAGCGGTATTATAATTGGAACAATGCCATCGGTAACTGTATTATGTTTGGCACATAGCCATCAGCAACGGTAATATAATCGACACACATCCTTGGGTAAATATGACCGACACAGAGTCATCAATATGTATGTTAGGCACATAGCCACGGGTAAATATGTTTGGCACGAAGCCATAGTTAAGATGGCACAAAGCCATTTTTAGGTTGGCACAGAGCCATAATCAGATTGTGCGGCTTTAAGCCGTTCGTCGGTCCACAGTTATCTTGTGCGACCCGTGCAACCTTAACAGATCAATACTGGATCCACAGTCGTCTCATGCGACCCGTGACTCCCTATCAGAACAGTACTTCTTCCATATGAATATCCCAACCCCATGCAATATGTCATGTATGTCATGTTTAATCATTACACGTGTGTGCAGAATGGCCATGCTCAGTAATAGTCATTTAAACATATATTAAAAGCGTATCAGTTTTAAAACCACAGTCAAGTCAGTTAAAACACAGTCATACAATCACAGTCAAATCAGTCAAATTCAAAGTCTAAACCGGCCATTTACCCACAAGGGCAAAATAGTCATTTTACCCTACAGGGGTATTTCGGTAATTTTACACTACAAAGGTATTTCAGTAATTTTACAAACTGGGGGTATTTCGGTAATTTTATAAACCGAGGGTATTTTTGTAATTTTACAATTTAAGGGTATTTCAGTAATTTTACAAATCGAGGGTATTTTGATTATTTTACAACCTGGGGGTATTTCATTAATTTTACAATTTGAGGGTATTTCGATAATTTTACACACTGGGGGTATTTCGGTAATTTTACAAATCGGGGTCTTAACGACCCAATAGAAGGTCCACCGTCGCCTCGTGCGACTTAATAACCTAAACAGACATAACGGTGGCAGTGGGCCTAAGGCCCATTACTTGACCCAAGTGGGCCCACATGCTCGTGTGGCCCATTTAGCCCAAATTTAGATACGGCTATGTGTACACCATAGCCCGATTCATTAATAGTCACTTACCGTAAATTTATTCGTGTGGACCCACGAGCCCATTGGGCCTACACGGCCTATCAAGGCCCATCGAGGCCCAAAACAACCTAGGTCATGTGCATGATATGACAAGTCTATCTTTTTCCCGCTTAATAGCAAAATTTACCCACGTGGGCCCATGGGCCCTTTGGGCCCATATGACCCATTTAACCCAAAACTATTCACAGTTGTACGAACAACGTAGCCCAGTCCAAAACTTACAACATAACATATATTTTATCCGTGTGGGCCCAGAAGCCCTTTGGGCCCACACGGCCCAGTCTGGCCCAACGTGGCCCAAAACGGCCTATGCCATGTACGCGACATGACATGCCCAACTATATTCCACCTAGCAGTTTATTTGACACAAGCGAGCCCACAGGCCTATTGGGCCTATTCGGCCCATTTCGTGGCCCAAGTGGCCCACTACGGCCTAAGCCCACAAATTCGCTCATGGTGGCCTTCCTCGTCATACACCAACATTCCGTGAGCTTGATTCACTACACGAGCGATCGTATGCTTGTGTGGCATCATACGCCATATTTTTGGCTTTTTGGCATTTTTTCAATCTATAGTCATAGGTTTCGGTGTACAATTACACACCTTGCTAACGAAAAGGTGCAAAAACCCTCGAGCACAAAACATTGATTGAACGAGCATGGTCTAGCCCACTAAAACTATTGACGAAATCGGATAGCGGCCCCTTGATAAATATCTACGTTCAAATAGACCTATTAACCATTATCATATGTGCAAGTAACTTGAACCAAGTGCAAAGCAGCTTACTGAAACGTGGTATTATGAAAAGCTGAAAGAGGTATTCGACCTGCAATGGCACACCCAAAAGTATACCCTTAAATCGAGGAATTAGATGGGACAATCGTTCCCCTATCAAAATCGGCATAGAGAAGAAGTTGTCAAAAGAAGGCAATAACAACCGATATAGAGAGAGACGGAGTAAAGGTACTGCATAGTTAGATTAAAGAACACTTACCTAGTCAAAACAACCACGAACGGGGTATGAAGAATCCGGCCAGTATCACAGAATTAAGAGCAGAGGATAGGGGATATTCAGCCAGTGTTGAAAGAGAGAAAAGAGAATCGGCAATAGAAGAGAGAAATAAAGATTGCCCAAAAATCGAAAGAAATAGAGAGGGAGAGAAGTCAAGAATCGGCCATGAGAAGAAGAAGGAAAAAGTAGAAAAAGAAGTCAAGGAATGTTTGCCAAAATCGAACCCAAAAGCACTAAGGTAATCGGCCTAAGCATAAAATGATAAGAGGAGAAAGGAAAAATGTAACAAACCAGAAATGAAAAGGTACCCGAACAGAACAATTGTAGTTATTCAGCTTCGAAAAACAAAGAGTAGAAAGAACTCCAATGAAAAAAGGTAAAAAACGAAAATGAGGAGAAAAAGGCTTGAAACGTCAAAAAAAAAGAAAATCGAGAGACCCCCAAATGACCCTTAACGAACACGGCTCCCAAAAGAAATGCCCAAAATCGATTTCCCCCAATGCCTAAAGACGAAATTTGGCACAACACTCTCCTCCCCCTTCAAATTTCCTATTTTTCCTCCATAAATCACTCCATAATCCACTCTCTGATTTCCTTTCAACCCCTTCCTTAATTTACTCCTCTAAGAACCCATTCAAATTCCTCAAGACCCATTCAAACTTAGAGTCCCTACCTAACTCAAATACTAGACGTCCCATGTAGCAAAATAAGTACTTTTTTATGCTGCGCCAACACTTGAACCTCAGACCTCAAGGTTACTCTACATGCCACCTTGCCACCACACCACAGGCTCCTTTTGTGGTAAAAATTGTCCATAATTAATTATAAGACCTATGTGCTAGTGTCTAGACTCACTTAAGAGGAAAAACTAAATTTTTGCTAGAGCCTAGATTTAAACCCAAGACTTCTCCAACACTTCTCAGGACACTTAGCCACTGAAGCAGGCATTTATTTGTGTCATTTCTTGCACAACTAACTACTTATGTCAAGCCTTCTCACTCTTCCCCTGCTCAAGGCCTATTCATTCTAGGCCCGAATTCGAGGTGTTACACATTGAATATTTGGCGCTACTATCTATTCGGTGAGAAATGTCATGTTTATTCTGATCACAAAAGCTTAAAATATTTGATGACTCAGAAAGATTTGAATTTGTGACAGCGGAGATGGTTGGAATTGTTGAAAGATGACGAGCTAGTGATTGACTACCATACGAGAAAGGCTAATGTTGTGGCTGATGCTTTAAGTCAGAAATCTTTATTTGCACTACGTGCAATGAATACTCAGATGACTCTATCTGATGACAGCTCGATTGTAGCTGAGTTGAAAGCGAGATCGTTATTTATACAGCAGATTTGCAAAGCTCAAAAAGTTGATAATGAATTATTAGCAAAATGGGCTCAATGTGATTCGAACTCTGATTTAGAATTTCAAGTAGATGCTGATGATTGTTTAAGATTTAGAGGCCGAATATGCATTCCTAAAAACTCAGAGTTGATTCGGATGATTTTGAATGAATTTGTCTATTCATCCGGGAAGTAAGAAAATGTATAATGATCTAAAATAGTTTTACTAGTGGTCTGGTATGAAGCGAGATATCTCTGAATTTGTTTCGAAATGTTTAATCGTCAGCAAGTTAAAGCTAAGCAACAAGTACCATCTGGGTTACTTCGGCCGATTATGATTCCCGAGTGAAAATGGGACATAATCACGATGGATTTTGTATTGGGTTTGCCTCTATCTCCGAGTAAGACAGATGCGGTTTGGGTAGTGGTTGATAGATTGACGAACAGACTACTCACTTGATAAGTTAGTTGATTTGTATATCACTGAGGTTATGAAATTGCATATAGTACCTATTTCTATTGTTTCGGATAGAGATCCAAGGTTCACATCACAGTTTTGGAAGAAACTACAAGATGCATTAGGTACAAAGCTATACTTCAGTATTGTTTTTCACCCACAGACGGATGGACAATCCGAGTAGATTATTCAGATACTCAAGGATATGTTGAGATGTTGCATTCTTGAGTTTGAAGGTACGTGGGAACGATACTTGCCATTGATTGAATTTGCGTATAATAATAAATTTCAATCAAGTATAAAAATGGCACTTTACGAAGCTTTGTACGGTAGCAAATGTCGAGCACCTTTGTACTGGATTGAGCTCAGTGGGAATAAGATTCACGAGATCGATTTGATTAAAGAGACTAAACAGAAAGTGAAAACGATTCGTGATAGTCTGAAAGCAGCGTCAGATAGTCAGAAATCATATGCAAACTTGAAACCAAAAGATATTGAGTTTCAGATTGGGGATAGAGTGTTTTTAAAAGTATCTCCGTGGAAGAAAATACTTAGATTTGGTAGAAAAGGTAAGTTAAGTTCGAGATTCATCGGCCCGTATGAAATTATTGAGCGTATTAGATCGGTTACTTACAGATTGTTGTTGCCAGCTGAGTTAGAAAAGGTTCATAATGTATTTCATGTATCGATGCTTAGACGATATCAATCCGATCCTTCGCATGTGATTTCCCTGTCTGAGATTGAGATTCAATCTGATATGACTTACGTAGAAGAACATATCCAAATTTTGGATCGTGAGGTTAAAGAATTGAGAAATAAGAAAATTTCATTATTGAAAGTCTTATGGCATTGGCACGGAGTTGAAGAAGCTACGTGGAAGCCCGAGGATGCTATGAGAGAACAATACCCGAACCTTTTCACTAGTAAGATTTTCGGGGATGAAAATCCTTAGGGAAGAGTTGTAATAGTCCGATTTTAGCTAAATCAGAACAGTGGTTTTGGAACCACAAATCCAAAGTCGTAGAATTTTTTAATATTATTTTTGGTGTTTACAGCATGTTAATTGATATGTGTGAAAATTTCGTAATTTAATTTTACTGTTTGTATGCTTAATTTGATAAAAAGGACTTAATCGCGTAAAATGTAAAAGTGGCATTCTATTTGTTAAAGTACTAATTTGCTATGGTTATTTAATTGTTAAGTCCTTAAAGTGAAATTAGGCCACTATTAAAGATAATGGACGGTAATGAACAATCATTATGTGTTTTGTAATTTAAATATTAATGTTAATATGGTAATTATGTTAATAAATGATAATAAAATAAAGCAAAACATGAAATGGCCATGCATGTTCATCTTTTGGTCAAATATTGAATAGAAAAAGAACCATTTGAAAGATTTTAAAGTTCGGCACTTTGAAGCTCAAATTGAGGTATGGATTTTGTTCGGTTTTTTGATGATTTTTATGTTTTTGAATCGTTGCTTCAAATACTCGCTAGCCCATGCTTGAATTTTTGAATTTGTTGATGTATTCTTGATTTGCCATTGTTGATATCTTGATTTTTTTTGGTTTTATGATGAAAAATAAATATTTGTTGATAGATTATTATGTTAATTAAGTGATTTTTTATAAAAATGCTTATTTAGGATTAAATTGTGAAATTTGAAAATTTAGGGGTCAAAATGTGAAATAAAAGAAAATAATGGGCTACTAGGGACCTAGGGAGAATTTGGCCTAACTAGAGTTTATTAAATTTTTGAGTATTTTGTGTTATTTTGAAATAGGGACTAAATTGAGAAAAATGTAAAAAGTTAGGTGTAATAGCCCAAAATTGGGTCTAGTTAGAACAGAGGTTTCGGGACCACAAAATCTGAGATAGAAATAATTATTTTATGATTATTTTGAGGTCTATGATATGATTGCATGATTGTGTGAAAATTTCGTGAAGAAATTCTATGCATAAAGTGCTCAATTTGAAGTTAGGGACTAAATTGAATAAGTTGCAAAACTTGCATTCTAGAAGTTTCTAGTATGAAATTGCTTTGAAATATTAATTAGGAGATCTTAAATAGAAATTTGACCAATTTCTAAGTGATGGACAAAAATTGGACATGGATGGAATTTTTGAAAGTTTAGTAAGGAAGGACATTTTGGTCATTTGGTAATTAAAAGAAATAAAAAGGGAAAATAAAGCCAAAATTGACTCATATTTTTCATGGAGGCTGAAATTAGCATGGGGGAAGCCATGGCTAGGGTTTTCAAGCTTTCCAAGCTCAATAGTAAGTCCGTTCTAACCCCATTTTTCAAGTTCTTTACGTTTTTGGAATCCTAGAAATTTGATTAAGCTTATTCTAGCAATAATTTAAGCTAGGGTTCATATTTGGAAAAATACCCATAGGTGAAATGTGTTTATTTTTCTATTTTATGATAGAATATGTGGTTTTAAATTATGTTAGACAACTTGTGCTACTTGGTTTTGAGTGAAAACGAGTAAAAGGGCTTAATCGGTAAAAATACCTAATAGTCATAAGTATATGCTAGAGTGAGAATTTGATGTTTCCATAGAAGGTAAAAGTGATCATGATGTCATAAAACATAAGAATAAGGGATGAAGTTTAATTCTAGAGCCTAGGGGAAAAAGTGTAAATATGCAAAAGTTTAGGGGCAAAATTATAATTTTCCAAAGTTTAAGTTAAGGACTGTTTTGAATAGAAAATTAATTAAATAAGTAAAATATGATGTTTTAGATCCCGAAAAATGAGATTTGAACCTAGAATGAGAGAAAAATCGAAAGTTGGGAAAGTTGGTAAAATGGCCGTTTTAGTATCGAGGTAAGTTCATATGTATAATAAGCATTAATTTATGCATGTTTCAATGTAAATAATAGATATAGAATATTCTATATCTATTATTTATTAAAATAATATAATAATTAAGCAAGCGACCCTTTCGCGACTCAAACTGCCGGTACGCTTTCCGGCTCGAAACGACTCAAACGGGTGGGGGCTCTATATTTAGGGGGTGCTTTCCCATGGATAATAGGTCCTTGCCAAATTATGACGAATGGCTAACTAACCTAACTAACTAACTAGTGCCCCACCCAAGCTCTCAGAACCCTCGTAATATTTATTATAATTTCCGAGGTGTTGAAAGTATGTAAGTTGGTATGATAATAATACAGCAATAATGCTGTAATTTATATTTGAAAGTTAAATTTCATGAATTAATTGAATTATGTTAAATTAAATGATTATGGTGCCAAGTTTATGAATTGATTTAAAAATATGTCTATGGTACATGAAGTGCATTGAATTATCATACATAAATATGATTTCCATGATTATGGATATTATGGGAAATTGTAAGTTCATATGATTTTTAATAAGGCAATGTGTAATTTAATGTTATTGCCTTGATATTAAATGAGATGTAAGTTTATATGTAAGTAATACATCAATATTACTTGTATTATGATATTTTATAATAATATTGGCAATATGTTTGTGGATAATTACTTGATTGGTGAAATTGTTGGGAAAGAGAGAGAAATCACGGTTGAACCTTTGGAAAGATTGGATGATACAGATAGTATGTAGCTAGGTCACATGTATGGTGCTGAGTGCACATCATGTGTACAAGAGAGCTACAAGACATTATGATGTAGCTAGGTCGCATGGGTGATACTATGTGTACACTATGTAGACAAGAGAGCTACGGGATATATGTAGCTAGGTCGCATGCGTGCTTCCAGGTGAAAGGCACCATGTAGACAAGAGAGCTACGAGATAAATTGGCTAGGTCACATGGGTGGTACTGAGTGTTCACCATGTGTACAAGAGAGCCGAACTATATGATGGGAGGAGCTATGTGCTAAAACCACCAAGTATCGAGGATTGATCCGAAGTGTTCAACGAGAGGCTCTCTATGTATTGCTTTGTTAGTTTTGTGATGAATAAGTGTAAGAACTTGGTTATGTGAATGATGTGTTCATTAAGTGACCAGGATGTGGTAAGGTTATAAACAAGTAAGTTATACATGAGGATTATTTTATGGTGACCTTGTGATCATGGGCCTATACTTGTGATGTATGAAATGTGGTGAAAATGATTTGTGATATGTATGTTAAAATGAGGTTAATACAAAGAAAGTGTGAAAGAGTGAATTAGCAATAAAACTGTTTTGGACAATAGCAGTGATGTAATTTTGAAAAATCACAAAAAATAGTAGAAATTGAATCAGAGACTGAATGAGATATCAAATTAAATCTTAATGAGTCTATTTTCATATAAAAGAAACAGAGCAAGAAAAGAAGTTTTATATTTTGAGATATTTATGTTTTTGTGAGACTGGTTCAGAATGATTACGTGATCCTCTGTTCTGACTTTTGAAAATCACAAAATTTGGATAAAAATAATTAGAGGCTTAAACTTATATTTTTAAAATCCCTAATGAGTCTATTTTCAAGATAAATCAACAAGAACATTATCCGAGTTCTTTACTGTGAGATAATTAATTTTTAGTGAAGAGAGGTCAGAGCTGTCAGAATGTGAAACAGGGGAAATTTTAATGAATAAACTGTACTAATTGGCTAGACCCAAAATTATGAAAATTTTATTGTGGAAAGATATGTGAGTCTAGTTTCAGGGGAAATTTACGGATCTTAATTTGGAGCTTTGTAACTCGAATTATAAATAAGTAAGTGACTATGACTCGTGTGGACAGTTTGATGTGAGCATTATTAGTAAATTGTGGAATCGTACTTACAAGAATGCTATATACATTAAGGATGTGGAATGGAGAGGAGGAGGAAGAAAATAAATATATGTGGAATACATGGAAACTATGGTATATGAAATATTGATATAATGAAATAAATGATATGTGTTTATAAGAAAATAGAAAAAGAATGATATGTATCATGGCATGTATATATATATATGACTAGTCTCAATGTAATGCTTGTTGGGTATGGAGTTGAATTGAAATGTTTCAGGCAAACATGTTATTTTGCGCATCTGAATTGTGGTATTTTATAAAGATATGATCTAGTTTTAAATATGAATGCTTGATGATTAAGCTGAAGATATTTGGTAAGATGATAATCTTGGTATAAATGTATAAGTGGTACTATAATAAACAAGGTAAAATGAGTATGAGATACACATGTATGATGACATACAAATGCTATGTTTGTGGTTTAATTGAGAATATTTAATCATTAAATGAATACCATGTTATATGCTTTTGATTTTGTATAAGTGTGTAAGAGATTAAGGTTGACCAAAGCTTGGAAAATAGCCTAGGTATATTCCACACAAGCAGAGACACGACCATGTGTCTTAGTCATGTATGGAACACGACTTTGGGACACGGGTGTGTGGAGCCTTAAAGCATGAAATTTCCAAAATTTTTGTAAGTTCTTGGTTTAGTCCCGAACCCTTTCTAAAGTATGTTTTGGGCTTCGTAGACTCAAATAAGGGACTATGTGTAAGTGAATGAACATTTTGAAATATGAATAAAATTTTATGGCCCGTATTTTAGTTTAATGTTTGTATGTTTGTCCGGTAACGCCTAGTACCTTATCCCAGCCTCGGGTACGGGTAAGGGGTGTTACATTAGGGGCTAAAGTGCAAAATGCCCATTTATGTGTTTGTGGATTTAATTGAATGAATATGACATTAAATAAGTTAAATTTGCATTAATTTAGATCAATAAAGGAAGAAATCAAATTTGGATCAAAGGAAGTCAAAACTTGTTTAATAGTAGTTCCGGTTCGTTCATTTTCGTACGAGGTAAGTTCTTAAGTAAAGAAATATTTTTCAATTCAATTGTATATATTTATATCTATTGCAAAATTTATTAGTATTTATATTCATATTGCCAAATTGAATTGGGTATTTGATGATCTGTTTCAAGCTTGAGTTGATTGAATAACGAAGTCGTAAGCTCCAAACGTACCTTAGGAATTGTATAGGATACTAGTGTCATAACATTTGGACTTTCGATGTGTGAATTCGTGTAAGACCATGTCGGGACATTGGCATCGAAGTGATAAAACGTGTAAGACCTGTATGGGACAGTGGCATCGATATATGATAACATGTAGGACCATATATGGGATATGGCATTGTACGAGCTATGTGTGTTATCTGAGTATCCTTGTCAATTCTGAATGGTTCAACGGGAAATGTCAAAGTAAAATCGAACGTGAATGTTTGTTAAATGAATTAGGTATGTGTAAGGTTTATATATATTCATGAAGAATTAAGGTATGTGTAATATTTAATGTGGTAATATGAAGTTATATGAGCTAGTTGAATGTATATGTGTAAGAGATTAGATATAATTGGCCTATTTGAATTAAAATATATATTTATGTGATGATTTATTTGCTTATGGCTTACTAAGCTTTACAAGCTTACTTTGTGCATTCCTTACCTGTTTTATAGACATATAAAGTTAGCTTCGAGCTCAGGGATCATCGAGAAACATCGTCACAATATCGACCAATATTCGGTACTTTTGGAAATATGTAAATATGACATATGGCATGTATAAGCTAGTTTTGATATGTTTGGTTTTGAATTTGTATATATATATAGTCATGCAAGAAAAGGCTTGATCATAATGTTAATGTTTGTGTGTATTTGGTCATGCCTTAAGCTTATTTTGGAAGAATGTTTCATGGTATATATGTTTGTGGTGTTTAGTTATATGATTCAGCAATGAGAAATGATAAGTATGATATGATTCGGCTTAATTTTAGTAAATATGATTGATTACAAAATGTGCTATTTATGTGGTAGTAAATTCGGCTTTGCTAATTGGTTCATTTTGAATAGCATGTGATTTTGATAATGGTGTGACCTATTGAGGTTAGATTTGATGACCGAATAGGTGTCTATTTGAATGGCTAGACATATGAGGTTTAAACATGATAATTTGCATGAAAAATAGGTATGTTCGAATTGCCAATTGTGCTCAAAAGGGTAAATTTTATTTTAATGAAATGGGTATAAATTTTATAGGTAATTTGATAGCCGAATAGATGAAGTGATGAATGGCTAGGTACAGGTAATTTTGGATCAGTTATTGAGCATGTGAGCTGGGTGTAATATGATTTGCCTATTTCTGACCGAATATGATTAATAATATTATAGTAAAATGCATATGAATTGGTAATGAACAAGATATTATTCGACTAATTGGTAATGTTTGCTAATGTTTCATGTATGGATATTTAATAAGCTAAATGATATGTCTTGTTTTGACTTAATGAGTGAATGTGCATAAGTACATTTGGTCGGTGTGTTTGGTAATTAACTAATGAATTAGATGTTTACAAACGGATGGATTGATGTATACTATGTATATGAAAGGAAAAATGTTTGATGATTATTTAGGAGTTCGAATACCATGATCTTTGGTTATAAGGTTCGGCTATTGGAGTTATAAAGTATATGTACTATGATATGATGTATATTAGTTGGGTCAAATAGGTGATTAAATAAATAATATTGACATGTTTAAATTTTAAAGCATGTTTGGTTTTTAGTTGGTTAAGTGATCCATATGTGTGAATGTGATTTATATGATTGGGCTGCTGGTCACTATTCGAGTTTAAAAATTTTCGTGATTGAGTTAATATAATTTTGTGCATAAATTAAATTGAAAAACTGTTCTGAGTTCTGTTTTGGTCGGTAATGCCTCGTAACCCTAATCAGGCGACGGATACGGCTTAGGAGTGTTATAGAAAATCCCTAAGGTGAAGAGTTGTAACATCCCGATCTTAGCCAAATTGAAACAGTGGTTTCGGAACCACAAATTCAAGGTTGGAAAAATATTTTTAATATTATTTTTGGTGTTTATAGAATGTGATTATATATGTGTGAAAGTTTAGTGAAATAATTTTAGCGTTTGAATGCTTAATTTGATAAAAGGACTAAATCCCGTAAAATGTAAAAGTTGCATGCTATAAGTTAAAGAGTGTCTATTTGCTATGGTTTATTAAACCAAAGGTCCTTATAATGTTATTAGATCGTTGATAGTGGGAATGGACATAAAAGGGCATATATTAGGTGATTTTATAATGGTTTCATTAAGGTTAAATGTGTAATTTAATTATTTAAGTTAATAAAATAAAAAAAGCCAGTTTTCTTTCAAATTTCATCACCTAGCTGAATATTGAAGAAGAAAAAAGAACCATTGTTTCTCATTTAGGGTTCGGTACTTGCATAGCTTGATTAAGGTATGTTTTTTGCTCAATTTTTGATGATTTTTACGTTTTTGAGATCGTTGCTTTGTATTCTAGCTAGCCCATGCCTTAATTTTTGAAGTTTTCAATGATTTTGTTAAGTGCCATTGATGAATGCTTGAGCTTTTGAATGATTGATGATGAAATATTAAAGCTTGATGATAGGTTTTAATGTTTTGTAAAGTGATTTTTGACAAAAATGTCAAATAGGGATTTAATTGTGAAAAGTGTAAATTGGGTGGATGAAATGTGAAATAAATGAAAGTTTTGGGCTGCTAGGGACCTATGTTAAATTTGGCTATGGTGAAATTGGATTAGATTGTGTGAATTTTTTGTATTTATGAAATAGGGACTAAATTGTAAAAATGTGGAAGTCTAGGGGCTAAAGTGTAAAATTGCCCAAATATGTGTTTGTGGACTGAATTTTATGATTTGATTAATAAATGGGTTAATGTAACACCCCTTACCCATGTCCGACGTCGGAACAAGGTACTAGGCATTACCAGACTTAAACATACACATTCATGCAAAAACTGAGCCATAAAATCTCTTTTAATTCAAAACCTTTCAAACACATGCATGTCGTCCCTTATTTGGGTCTATGAAGCCCAAAACGTTCATCAGAATTGATTCGGGACTAAACCGAGAACTTTAAGAAGTTTTAGGAAAACTTAGAAAATTTTCCCACGAAACAGGGTCAGACGCCCGTGTGGACATAGGGACACGCCCGTGTGCCTTTGGCACGCCCATTTCCTCAGGCCATGTAACTTTCTGTTTATGATGTCAGCATGCACATCGAACCACATGGCTGGGCCACACGCCCATGTCTCCATGTTGTGTTGAGACACACTGACGTGTCTCAGCCCGTATGGCCAACACTTAGGCTATTTTCCAAGCTTTCATGTTATCCATAATCTTTTACAACCTTATGCACATCAAAATCACAAATCATGGCATCATTTTAGTGATTAAAAACTCTTTATTGAGACATATCCTTAACATTAACATGTCCTCTTACAAGTAATACATCTACTCATGCAATACCAAGTCTAGACTTCTTATTTCACATTCATAAGACTTGCCATTTTGATGACCACTTTTATCACTATATTATGGTTACCAACTTATTCATCAAGCACTCATGTTCAATCAAATAGATCCCTATACATGCCACTCACTTGAAATTTCTAATGTATGCTTCATTATTCCAAAGATAGTGACTTGATAGTGTGATGCTGCCTCCGACGATCTCCAACCCCGATCTAACATGAAGACACTAGAGGAAAGGAAGGGAATGGAGTAAGCTTTATATCTTAGTAAGACCATATGAAAATAATAAGCAATTTATCAACTTGCTTCTCATGGTAATACAACCCTATTTGCATTTTCATTCATGTTCCAGTGAAGCTATTTTCTCGAGTCATAGTCACTAAATTATTTATATCTAGAGCTACAAAACTCCAAATTAAGATCCGATAATTTTCCCTGAAACTAGACTCATGTACCTCCTTAGCATAAAAATTTCAGAATTTTTGGTTTATCCAATTAGTACATTTTATTCTGTAAATTCACCCCTGATTTGCTTCCTAACAGCTTCGACCAGTCTTTACTAAAAATTAATTATCTCCTCATATGGAACTCAAATGATGTTCCCATTTATTTCTCCTATAAATAGACTAATTCTAGGCATATAAATTACAACCCATAATTATTTGTGTAAAATTTTTTATGATTTTCCCAAATCAGATTAGGAGTTTTCAAAATCGTTCTGACGCTTTCGAAATCGTTCTGACTATGTCCCACACAATTTCCAATATCTCATAATATGAAATTCGTTTGCTTACATTGTTTCTTCTATGTGCTACTAGACTCAATAAGCTTCAATTTCATAGTTTATTCAGTCTTTAATTCACTTTTTGCTATTTTTGGTGTATTTTCAAATTTGGACTAGTGCTACTGACCAAAGCTGTTTTATTACTATATTTCACTCTTTTATGATCAGTTTTAAATGGGCATTTATGCCAATCCATTTCTCCTTTCATGTTCATTAGGCCACCAAGTAATGGAATATACATTTCATGTCTCAATTTAATGTGGCCTCAAAGTCTCACACATAATCATCAATCACATTTCAACCATCATGGTAAGAATACATATATGTACATCATAAACATAAAACCATAATCACAAGGTCACCATAATTTCATTTTCATAAGCATACTTACTTACTTGTATCCTTACCAAAGCTACAATGTTTCATGTTCGCAATAGCATTTAAGCTTCGAATACATACTTGTACCTTTTCAGCATGCTCATATATTTACCTTCTCGCTTTCATCGCAAGCTTTGAACTATCCGTTGAACCACTTGGAATACCAAAGGATAATCGGGAAATCTTACACATATCGATGCCGATGCCATATCACTGATACGGTCTTATAGTGGCTCGCATATATCTGTGCCGATGCATGTCCCAGACATGTCTTACACTAGCACATCTCATAGCTGATGCATGTCCCAGACATGTCTTACACTGGCTTACAACTCAAGGCTGATGCATGTCCCAGACATGTCTTACACTAGCTCTCGTCTCAATGCCGATGCGTGTACCAGACATGTCTTACACTAGCATTTCATAATGTGGCTGATGCATGTCCCAGACATGTCTTATGCTGGCTCACATAACAGCAGTGTCTCGATGCCCGTATCCTAGGTATTTCCAAAGGTCCAACCGAGATTTTTCAAGGGTCACATCGTAGCCAAGCTTGTTCGAAGAATTGATCATACAATTCACAAAGTTTGTTACCATAAGAACTTCCAGTTCATTTCATCATTCTATAATCTACTCATCTCAACAAGATATCATATTTCATCAATTTCCAATATTTTATAAATACACAAAGTGAAATCGACATATTAAGCTTTCGATTATTTCATAGGGCATAATATTTTCTCATACACCCTAGCACTAACACATAATTCAATACAATAATAACAAGGAGATTTTCGAGTATAACAATAATAACACTAATAACATGCTTATTAAATCAGACGGACTTACCTCAAATGAAATTTCAGCTAATTATTCTCTTTTTGCCTTTAACCACACACTTTCTCAATTTAATCCCAAATCTCGATTTTCTTAATCTAACATGATGAAATTCACTCATTTAATTAATGTACTAATCATTTCGGACGTAAAACATATTTTGGAAAAATTCACATTTTTGCCCCTAAACTTTTGCATAATTACAAATTTACCCCAAGGCTCAGAAATTAAAATTTCTTAGATTTCTATAAGGTTTAAGACATGCTAAACATTTTTTCTCTTCTATGGCAACCTCAAATTCTCACTATTTCATGCTTTTATAAACATTAACAACTTTTACTAATTAACCCGTTTAAACCATTTTCAACAAAAATCACTTAACAAAAATCGTTCTCCTAACCTCAAGCATCCTTATTCTACCATTAAACATCAAAATGCACAATTATCTAGCATGGGTCAATTTTTTAAACTTCATTTTTCATGCAAATAAATGGTAGAAATAGAAAGGTTAAGCTTTTAGGATCTAAAAAATACGAAGAACATTAAAAACAGGGCTCAAATGCACTTACAATTGAGCTTTGAAAAGCTTGAAACCCTAGCCATGGAGTCATGTAAATTTCAGTAGCCATATGAAGAAGATAAGCATATTTTTGGGCTTTTATTTTGTAATTTATACCTTAAAACCCCCGAATGACCAAAATGTCCTTTTTACTAACCCTTCAATTTTTACCCTTCCATGTCTAGTTTTGTCCATACCAAAATATGATGGTCTATTTGCCATTTAAAGACCTCTTGTTTAAACCCCCATTTCAAACATGTACTTATATTCTAGAACTCATATTTTGAAATTAATGCTATTTAATCCCATTAATAAAATTAGGCACTTTATCAATAAAATTTACTTAACAAAATTTGCACACAATCACTCAAACATATCATGGACTCTAAAATAGTCATAAAATAAATATTTCTACTTTGGATTTGTGGTCTCGTAACCACTGTTCTGACTAGGCCTATTTTAGGTTGTTACAATTCTCCCCCTTAGGGATTTTCGTCCCCGAAAATCTTACCAGAAAAGTGGTGTTGGAATTCACATAAACTTCTCTTTCCCATAATCATTGTTAAAGAACTTTCACTCGACTGTGTCCCTAATACTTATCTCTTTACTTTCTCATATCAGTATCGTAATCGATTCATTACTATACTATACCTCGACTAAATTTCAACATCTACCTAAGAGTTCATAGACACAAAGGTCTCATCTATGCCATCAAGTCACATATACACACATACTTGAATCTTTTCGAATTCGAATAATAAAACTAGTCAGTTCATCTTGGCCTTACAATCTCTATTTCACACAATCCGATTAATGGAGACTAGTATTCTGAGAAATCCAAAAATCATAAAGACACAAAGTCTCATCAATCTGACGAGTGGGAATTCAGTACATACCGACATGATTTACAGATCTCACCAAACATTTAACAATAAGCTACATCACATTTTTTTTCTTTTCAAGATAGAAATAATTCTGATAAGGCCTCGAGAATAATCCTTTCTCATTTTTATTTTAATATCAACACTAGAGAAGATAGTTCCAGTAAAACTTGATGTTCGGATCTAACCCTGTTAACAACTCAAATCTTTCTATGGTATCGAATGCTCTAAGCTATCACATTATCCAATTGTCTTAAAACACATCACAGTTCATACAACAGTGCATCACTGAAAATTAAAAAGTCTCTGCCCAAATGCAAACTAGACCAGTTCAAATGCTTCTGTTAATAATATTCTAATATGTCCAAGTTTTTCTTATCATGGATTAAGCCATTCGACTTTCATAAGACAAAAATTTTATCATACTAAACAAAGGCCATTTTACTTGTATTAGCTCAAATAACCAATATATCTCAACTGAAGACATTAGCTTTGATTAACTTACTTAAGAAAAGAGATCTATCATACCAATTGAGATTCAAATTTTTCATCACTTATGCCTTTGTCGATGTCAAATCCTTACACGCAAAATAGAGAAAACCCAAGGTACGATGCTATGTCGGAAGACCAAAAACAAACTCTTAAGGAAATATGAAAGACCTCAATAATTCCTTAAGGAGAAAAACTCTAGAAGAAAACATCATTTCATCCCACTGGAATCAAATGCAACAACTAAGGAAAACAAAATTATAGCATCATTTGCACTTTCTCATAAGTTCCCAACAAACTGAATATAATAGAATACCAGAGAGAAGAGCAAAACAGATTATAACCAGTCAGACCGACAATGCCTTCGTCTGACATTTAGATCAGTTAGCATTCTTATATAACAAGAATTATATCAGAAGATAGATAGCCACTATAATACTTCCGAGAACAATGATCTCTTAAAATATATCAAGAGAGACAATCATCATCTACTCACTATGATTTCCATAATTAGATATTTCATGTTTCAAATATTATTCCTCTAACTATTTCTGTCATCACAAATCCCATATTGCTTGTAACACCCCAAACCCGGCCCAGACGTTATGGCCGAATCTGACGTGCCACATTGGAGTTGAAAACCCACGTTCCGTTTTAGTGTTTTAAAAACTATATTTTTTTGTTGAGTTAACAAAGTGTATGGAAGCTAAGCACCAGGTAGGTATCCGAGACAGAGGAGGTGAGCCATGAAGTCTGCTTAAGTACCAAGATCTTTGATTGGATCCAATCCTAGACATGCCCACAACTATAGCCACACTTTGTTATATCGTGTTTAAATTCATTTAAGTGGACGTCTTTGATAAAACGATTAATCGTGGCGTTGAGATATTTTGAAAACAAGTATCATTTTGAAAACACATCCTAAGTCTAGCCCATTTGAATAATTATCAACCAGGTTTAAAGTTATTAAAAATAAAATAATCCCGAAAAGAAATAAAAGGAAAGTTAAAATGGCCTTATTACAACCCAAAAATAAATAATAAATAAAGGAAATTTAATGAAAACCAACGCTTATTTAAAAGCCCAAAGACGATCACCGTGGCTACTCTGAATCCCCTCCGGCCCAAGTCCCCACATCAAGGCTCACCTGCGAGGTTAAGGAAAGGGGTGAGTTTGGAAACTCAGTATGCAACAAGCCCCTTTCAGAGCCCGAAACAATAACAGCCTGTTGGGCCTAAGCCCAAATCCAATCTCAACATGTACTGGGCCGTAGCCCTTTTCATATTTCATATTTGATAACACTGGGCCGAAGCCTTTTCATATTTCATATTATTGGGCTGAAGCCTTTACTGTAAACGGTATGGCCCTAAAGCCCATTTCAATATCACATGTAATGTCAATGAGAGAATGCAAGCCCATTTGTGGAGACTACTCAACCCACCATCCGCTACTCTCCAACCGTACCAACCAACACACTATGTGGGGATTAACTCGACCCACCCCGCCATAGCTCTCCACTGGCAGCATAGCTACTTTATCATATAACTGGAGGCCTAGCCCCTTTTAATAACTGGGGCATAAGCCCTTTAATAACTGGGGCATAAGCTTTATGCCCTTTAATAACTGGGGCATAAGCTTTATGCCCTTTAATAACTGGGGCATAAGCCCTTTTGCACTTCCTCCATCCATATAAAAGCCCAACCCAATGCATTTATGAATACATCATGTGCATATCATACATATCATGTGCATAGCATACATGTCATGTGCATATCATACATGCCATGTTTACTAAAATCCCATGTATCAAAATTCACATTTAAACCCTAGGGGTATAATGGTCATTTTTACTTAGGGGCAAAAACGGTCATTTTCATATTATAAGGGTAATATCGTAATTTTACCAAAATTTAGGGATTTTTCCATGTTCATCAGCAATTACTAACTATTCATTGTTTAAACAGCGTTTTTGGCCCACTTTTAGCGAAACTGAGTTATTGGGCCTAAAACCCCTAATGGGCCCTACTTAGCCGATTTTGTCATCTAGGCCCATTTAGCCCATATCCATAACAGTATTAACAGTCTTAACATGCAATTTAACAAATTTTCATTTTCTACCAATTTTTCCCAAATGGGCCCAAAAGCCTATTGGGCCCTATTGCAGCCCCTCGAGACTCAACTTACCGTGAATGCCAAAAATCACGATCTTACCATTTCCAATGTTCCTAATCATCATCTCAATGAATCTAACTAACTAATGAGCATTCGCTTGCTCACAAGTCCTCGAAATGCCAGAATTTCGGCATTTCGGCTTTTCGGCATTTATCGCTTTAAGCTATGAAAAAGGGTTCGTTACACACCTGTTTGGCGATATTCCTCGACGAGATCTCCTACACGATTTCTCCTATATCCATCGTTAATAATCAGCTTCCCATAATTGAACCAAACCAAAAATCATCTAATATTAATACTTACACATTCGGCTACCATCCATAATGGCCTTAGGAATCTTACCTTGCCGCGATTGATGACTAGGTCTAGCCACTCTGGTGATCCAAGCTACTCCAAGTCGACACTACACCTTGCTAATCCTCTACTAAATAAACCACAAAAATATTAAAAGAAGACCCCATAAGGCCTATACCCATATTCGGCCACCTCCCTAAACTAGAGGGGTTTCGGTTTTTGGCCAAAAGTTACTCTAGGAATCGTTTAGAGTTTGAGCACTTACCACAGTCTTTCTTCTCTTGAATCCGTATGCCTAAAAGGTAAAGGAATTGAACGCCAACAATTGAAAAGGAAAGAAAAGGTTGCTGGTCACAAAGAATCGGCACCCCCTATCTTCACTGATTTCGGCTTTTTGCGGTATCTCGGCAGAAGTAGAGATAAAGGAAAGAAACAATGGGTGAATGGAGTGAATAATGGGCTGGTTTGAAAGAAGGAGAAGGAAGAAAAGGTGGAAGAAGAGATAGTAGATTCGGCTGCAAAAGAAAAAGAGAGAAAGAGACTAATCCTCCAGGGAGAAAACGGCACACAAATACCTAAGTGCCGAAAATCCCTAACTAAACCCCTCTGCCGAAAATCCCCCCTCCAATCTTCCTTATTCGGCCAACTCTATCTTCAAATCAAATCCCTAAAATCTTTCTCCTTATCCCTCATTAATCCATGCATTTGACTTGATCCAAACTCTCATCTTACAGAATCCACATGGATTCCAACACTTACCCTTCCTGCACATAAAAATAAATACTCTTACTTGCCAACACAGGGAATCGATCCCCTGTCTTCCCTTATGCTCCACATGCCACTTTTTTAGGAGCTTAGTGGCGTCACCCTTGCCACTTTACTACAGCTCTTTTTGTGATACATTTTACCCACAACTTTATATAAGGGCACCTAGCCAGAACCCCTAACTCTTAAGTCCAAAATTTAAAAATTCTACCGGGTTTTGGCCAACTCATGGGCCTTCCATAAGCCCATTTACATACCCAAATTATGAATTCCATAATCACATACCAAAATTTAGAAACTTACTTAAAATATCAAGAATCGCGAAAAACCCGAAAATCAGGATGTTACATTGCTACACTTTCTCAACCTCGTACCTGAGTAATTCGATTTACCAAAGTATGTTTCTTCTCTAACTGTGACAATGCATAATTCATATAATCTTTATGTCCACCTAATACTTTTCTAGCTCTAGTTTACTTATCAACTCATTTTCAATCTCTAATCATTTTTATAGATATTTTTCCACTAAACCCTTTGGATTCATACTTGTGAATTTTATTCAGTGCAACTCTCGTGAAATTCCATTACAATACACCATTCTGGTAACGGGGTGAGGTTGTAGGGCCTCAGACTCGACTCTCATATACATACACATGTAACAAAACTTTCATCATCATGCAACATCATCAAAATCATATCATTCATTTCAGACAGACCAACATCCATGCACTCTATGAATTCTGAGTAACTTTACTTATCCCATTCATTTAATCAAACCATTCATGTACATATCATATGGAAACCAACAAACATGGATAAGTATATTCCAATCTGTACTTTCATTTCACACATCATCGTATGCATATCATTACAAACATGTAAATCAATCCAAGTAATTTAACTCTTATACTCAGACTATGTGAATTTGCCAACCATATTCATTCAAATAAGTATCCATGAACATTCTTTCTACCTGTATTTTTTTAGTAAGTTATTTAACACATGTATTCACTCGAACAAATCAATCATGTGCACTATGGGATTATCAATCAATCATAGATAAGCTCATAATATCATGTACACATTCTATTTTATGTTTCTCATATCATAAATATGTACATATACATTTCACAAATTCTTGTTCGTACCTTTCTAAGTTTCAACTCTTTATAACTGCACTTTATTAATTACTTTAGCATCATTATCTATGTGATCGGGTGTAGATCGGTTGGAGACTACCTTGCCTACACAAGATAATTCTCATTCGCGCCGGGAGACATCACACTATCACAAACTTGTGGAATGTATAGCTAGACTCCTACACATGCTAGGTTAGTCTAAGAATTGACTAAACCATGCTCTGATACCACTAAATGTAACACCCCTTACCCATGTCCGATGCCGAAATAGGGCACGAGGCATTACCAGACTTAAACATACACATTCATACAAAAATCGGGCCATAAAATCTCTTTTAATTCAAAACCTTTCAAACACATGCATGTCGTCCCTTATTTGGGTCTATGAAGCCTAAAACATTCATCAGAATCAATTCAAGACTAAATCGATAACTTTAAAAAGTTTCAAGAAAACTTAGAAAATTCTCCCATGAATAGTGCCACACACCCATGAGGACATAAGGACACGCCCGTGTCCTCAGGTCGTGTAACTCTCTGTTTATGACGTCAGCATGCACATCGAACCACATTGCTAGGCCACACGCCCGTGTCTCTAGGCCGTGTCCCTAACACGGTTGAGACACACGGCCATGTCTCAGCCGGTGTGGCCAACACTTAGGCTATTTTCCAAGCCTTCATGTTACCCATAATCTTTTACAACCTTATTTACATCAACATCGCAAATCATGACATCATTTTAGTGATTAAAAACTCTTTATTGAGACTTATACTTAACATTAACATGTCCTCCTACAAGTAATACATCTACTCATGCAATACAAAGTCTAGACTCCTTATTTCACATTCATAAGACTTGTCATTTTGATGACCACTTTTACCATTATATTATGGCTACCAAATTATTCATCAAGCACTCATGTTCAATCAAATAGTTCCCTATACATGCCACTCACTTGAAATTTCTAATGTATGCTTCATTATTCCAAAGATAGCGACTTGATAGTGTGATGCTGCCTCCGACGATCTCCAACACCGAGCTAACCTGATATCACTAAAGGAAAAGAAGGGAAGGGAGTAAGTTTTATAGCTTAGTAAGACCATATGAAAATAATAAGCAATTTATTAACTTGCTTCTCATGGTAATACAACCCTATTTGCATTTTCACTCATGTTCAAGTCAAGCTGTTTTCTCGAGCAATAATCACTAAATTATTTATATCTAGAGATACGGAACTCTAAATTAAGATCCGATAATTTTTCCTAAAACTAGACTCATATACCTTCTTGACATAAAAATTTCAGAATTTTTAGCTTAGCCATTTAGTACGGTTTATTCTATAAAGTCACCGTTGATTTGATGCCTGATAGCTTCAAGAAGTCTTTACTAAATATTAATTATCTCCTCTTATAGAAATCGAATATGTTTCAAATTATTTCTATTACAAATAGACTCATAAAGGCATCTATGCATATAAATTATAACCCATAATCATTTGTGTACAATTTTTTATGATTTTCCCAAATCAGAACAAGGGATTTTGAAATCGTTCTGACTATGTCCCACACAATTTCAAATATCTCATAATATGAAATTCGTTTGCTTACATTGTTTCTTCTATGTGCTACTAGACTCAATAAGCTTCAATGTCATAGTTTATTCAGTCTTTAATTCACTTTATGCTATTTTTGGTGTATTTTCAAATTCGGACTACCGCTGCTTACCGAAGCTGTTTTATTACTATATTTCACTCTTTTATGATCATTTTTAAGTGGGCATTTATGCCAATCCATTCTCCTTTCATGTTCATTAGGCCACCAAGTAAAGGAATATACATTTCATGTCTCAATTTAATGTGGCCTCAAAGTCTCACACATAATCATCAATCACATTTCAAGCATCATGGTAAGAATACATATATGTACATCATAAACATAAAACCATAATCACAAGGTCACCACAATTTCATTTTCATAGGCATAACTTACTTATTTGTATCCTTACCAAAGCTGCAATGTTTCATGTTCGCAATAGCATTTAAGCTTCGAATACATACTTGTACCTTTTCAGCATGCTCATATATTTACCTTCTCGCTTTCATCGCAAGCTTTGAACTATCCATTGAACCACTTGGAATACCAGAGGATAATCAGGAAATCTTACACATATCGATGCTGATACCATATCCCAGATATGGTCTACACTGGCTCTCATATATTTGTACTGATGCATGTCCCAGACATGTCTTACACTGGCTCTCATATATCTGTACCGATGCATGTCCCAAACATGTCTTACACTAGCACATCTCATAGCCGATGCATGTCTGAGACATGTCTTACACTGGCTTACATCTCGAGGCAGATGCATGTCCTAGACATGTCTTACACTAGCATTTCATAATGTGGCCGATGCATGCCCAGACATGTCTTACGTTGGCTCACATAACAACAGTGTCTCGATGCTCGTATCCTAGGTATTTCCAAAGGTCCAACCGAGATTTCTCAAGGGTCACATCATAGCCAAGCTTGTTCGAAGAATTGATCATACAATTCACAAGGTTCATTACCATAAGAACTTTCAATTCATTTCGTCATTCTATAATTTACTCATTTCAACAAGATATCATATTTCATCAATTTCCAATATTTCATAAATACACAAAGTGAAATCGACATATTAAGCATTCGATTATTTCATAGGGTATAATATTTTCTCATACACCCTAGCACTAACACATAATTCAATACAATAATAACAAGGAGATTTTCAAGTATAACAATAATAACATTAATAACATGCTTATTAAATCACACGGACTTACCTCAAATGAAATATCGGCTAATTATTCTATTTTTGCCTTTAACCATACACTTTCTCGATTTAAACCCAAATATCGATTTTCTTGATCTAATATGATGAAATTCACTCATTTAATTAATGTACTAATCATTTCGGACCTAAAACATATTTTGGCAAAATTCACATTTTTGCCCCTAAACTTTTGCATAATTACAAATTTACCCCAAGGCTTGGAAATTGAAATTTATTATATTTCTATAAGGTTTAAGACAAGCTGAACATTTTTCTCTTCTATGGCAACCTCAAATTCTCACTATTTCATGCTTTTATAAACATTAACAACTTTTACTAATTAACCCATTTTAACCATTTTCAACGAAAATAACTAAACAAAAATTGTTCTCCTAACCTCAAGCATCCTTATTCCACCATTAAACATCAAAATGCACAATTATCTAGCATAGCTAAATTTTTTAAACTTCATTTTTCATGCAAATAAATGGTAGAAATAGAAAGGTTAAGCTTTTAGGATCTTAAAAATACGAAGAACATTAAAAAAGGGTCTCAAATGCACTTACAATTGAGCTTTGAAAAGCTTGAAACCCTAGCCATGGAGTCATGTAAATTTCGGCAGCCATATGAAGAAGATGAGCAGATTTTTGGGCTTTTATTTTTGTCTTTTATGCCTTAAAACACCAAATGACCAAAATGCTCTTTTTACTAACCCTTCAATTTTTACCCTTCCATGTCTAGTTTTGTCCATACAAAAATAAGATGGTCTATTTTCCATTTAAATACCTCTAGTTTAAACCCCCATTTGAAACAAGTACTTATATTCTAGAACTCATATTTTGCAATTAATGCTACTTAATCCCATTAATAAAATTGGGAACTTTATCAATAAAATTTACTTAACAAAATTTCACACAATCACTCAAACATATCATGGACTCTAAAATAGTCATAAAATAAATATTTCAACTTCAGATTTGTGGTCTCTTAACCACTGTTTAAACTAGGCCCTATTTCAGGTTATTACAGTATATATATCAAGAACAAAAGAAATCAGATTTAGATCGGGGAAAATCAAAAGTTATCGAATAGTCGATCCAGTCCGTTTATCCCAAAAACAAGGTAAGTTCATATGCAAATAAATACCTTTAAATTGATTTATAAATGTTTATTTGTCATTGAATTGCTATGAATGTTGAACGAGCAAATTCGAACAAGAATCGAGGAAGTTATGATATCCGAAAGTCCCGTACGAACCTTAGAAATAGTATAGGATACAAATGTCATGAAATTAGGATTAACAAGATGAGATTGTGTGTAAAACCATGTCTGGAACATTGGCATCATATTGTGATTTCGTATAAGACCATGTCTGGGACATTGGCATCGTTATGAGATTTCGTGTAAGACCATGCCTGGGACATCGGCATCGATATGTGATAACATGTAAGACCATATCTAGGATATGGCATTGTACGAGCTATATGTGACTTTTGAGTATCCTTAATGATTCTGATACGTTCAATGGGCAAATTCAAGTCTAGAAAGAATATGTGAACTAGTTAAGTGATTCAAGTACGTACGAGATTCATACGAGTATTGAAAAGGGAAGTATTTGATGAATTCACATGTGACATTGAATATGTATACATTGGGAAAGGTTTGTGAACTTATATGTGCTTATTCATAGTTTGCCTATTTGATGGAACTGGTGTTGATTCATGTGGTAATTTTATTTTTAAATGGATTACTAAGCTTTTAAAGCTTACTTTGTGTGTTCTTTCCCTGTTTCATAGATTATCGAAGCTAGCTCGGACATCAGGGATCATCAAGAACATCATCACACCATCGACTACTTTTTGGTATTTTTGGATGATTTGTAAATATGGTATATGGCATGTATAGGCTAGTAAGTTGATGATAAGTTTTGAGTTATGATATTAGCCAAGTGTATTGGCTTGTGAAATGATGTAATGTTGGTGTGTATTTAGCCATTAAAGTTGGCTTGATGTAACATCCAAAAATAGGGCCTAAACGGAACAGTGGCTGTGAAGCCACGAATTCGAGATAGAAAAGTTTATTTCGATTATTTACCGAGTGATTAGATGCATGTGTTAGAGTATCGATGGGAAATTTTATAGATAGCATGCTTAATTTACCTACTAGGGCTTAATTGCAAAAGTTGATAAATATGAGTTTTAGATGCTAAAGAATTAAATTGAAGAGAATAATTGAAGTAGAGGTCCTTCAATGGTAATTAGACCATTAGGTTTTCATGGACAAAAATGGACATACATAGATAAAAATAACTAAAGTTTTAATGAAGGGTATTTTAGTCATTTGGCAATTAAAAGATTAAAAAAGGGAAAAAGATGGCAAAATGTGCCCATCTTCTTTATTAGACCGAAATTTCAAGGGTTCTTCATAGCTAGGGTTTTATTAAGCTTTCAAGCGTCATAGTAAGTGATTCTAAGCCCCGTTTTTAATGTTCTTTACATTTTTGAAGTCTCGGTAACTTAATTTAGCTTATTCTAGCAATAATTTAACCTAGGGTTCATATTTGGAAAAATACCCATAGGTGAAATGTGTATTATTTTTATGTTTTATGGTAGAATATGAAGCTCGAAATTATGTTAAAAGACTTGAGCTAAGTGATTTTAAGCAAAAACGAGTAAAACGACATAATCAGTAAAAATACATAATGGTCATAAGTACATGTTAGAGTGGGAATTTGATGTTGCCATAGGTAAATAAATGATCAACATGTCATAAAACATACGAACTAGGGATAAAGTTTCATTTTCGAGCCTTGGGGAAAAAGTGTAAATATGTAAAAGTTTAGGGGCAAAATCATAATTTTTCCAAAGTTAGAGTTAAGGATTGTTTTGATAAATGTGAATATTAAATAAGTTAAGTTTGCTATTATAGATCAAGAAGAACAAAATTTGTGGTTAGACCAACGAAAGAAAAAGGTTAAGGACTAAATCAAAATATTGGATCGTATTTGGATCGAGGTAAGTTTGCGGTAAATAAATGCAATATTTTATTATTTATAATTACTGATGTTATTTTTTTAGCATCTATATATTTGTTTTGTAAACTTATTCCTTGATGATTCAAGCAAAAATTGACGGAGAAATGATACTTAAAAGTCCCGGTTGAACCTTTGGAATATGTAGGATACAAATGTCATGACATTAGGGTTTAAGGATACCAAGTAAGACCATGCCAAGGCATGGCATTGGTAATTTTCACAAGGCAAGGAAATCATGTAAGACCATGTCAAGACATGGCATTGATAAACTACGATAAGGCAAAGATCCCATGTAAGACCATGCCAAGGCATGACAATGGTGAGTTCATAAGGCAAGGATACCACGTAAGACCATGTCAAGACATGGAAATGGTAAGTTTAAAAAAGGAAAGGTACCTGTGTATCCTAAGTATTCCAAGTTGTTCAATGGAAAATTTAAAGAGTGTGCCAAAGGGAAGGTAAGATAAGTCCATGTTCGAAAGGTTCAGGTTATCTTGATAATTCATTTAGAATGTTGTTATTTATTTACATGCAAACTTACTAAGCTTTGTGCTTACTCCCTTTCTTTTCTCTCTTTTTTATAGTGTCGCAAAGCCAACTCAAAAAATCGTAAGGACCACGAAGATCACCTCACACTATCAAAGAGCTATCTCGACATTTTGTGACTAGAAATACTTTAAGTTATGGCATGTATAGGGACTTGACTGTTTTGTGTGTATGTCCTTATGATATGATTAAAGAATGGCATGTGAATACTTGGTAATGATTAGCTTATGATATAGCTAAACAAGAACATGTTTTGGTATTATGTATACCTAAGTGAGGTTTGATGCAATGAAATTATGGAGTAAGAGTTGGCCATGGAACAGTTAGGAAACAACAGCAATGACGTGGATTTGAAATTTCACTAAAAATTGTTGAAATGAAATTAAATGGTGAATGAGATATATAATTAAAGCTTATTGAGCCTATTTTCATAGGAAAGAAATAGAGAAAGCAAAGGAAGTCTATATTCTGAAATATTTAAATGTTTGTAAGACTGATTTAGAGTGACTTCGTGATCCCCTGTTCAAATTTTGGAAAATCACTAGAAATTGTATAAAAAGAATTATAAGTTATAGTTTATATTTATAGATTACTTAGTGAGTCTACTTTGATTAGAAACAAACAGAAACGTTATCTGAATTCTGTATAATGAGATAATATATTTTTAGTGAAGAGAGATCAGGTCTGCTGAACTGCAAAATAGGGGAACATTTAATGAATAAACTGTACTAATTGGTCAAACCAAAAATTCTGGAAAAATTATGATAAGAAGATATGTGAGACTTGTTTTAGGAAAATTTTATGAATTTAAATTTTAAGTTTCGTAACTCGAGTTATAATTAATTTAGTGACTATTATGCAGATGGACAGTTTTATTATGAATAGTGAAATAAATTGTTTTGATTTGTGTAAGTAATTGGAAAATTTTTAATGTTCTCTATTTGGTCTCGAACCATTCTAATTGTATGTTTTAGGGCCTTGAAGGCCCTTTTTAAAGATTTATTGGATGAATGTGAGCGAATTAATTTTTTTAAAAGTAAATTCTTTTTATGCCCCGAACAAGTAAGATAAGTCTGGTAACGCCTCGTGCTCGACTCCGGGGACAGTCTCGGGTAAAGGGTGTTACACTTTATTTATGAGTTTGATAAGTGATATATGTGGTAATAGTTGCCTTGTGTTTTGGCATATTCGGTATGGTTCTTGTGATGGTTATGAGTTGCTCAACTAGCTAGATGTTAATTGGTGTATTATTTCTTGGAAGATGGCTTGTTGTGGACTGATTTTGAGATGATGAAATGGTATGTTTTGTGGCATGAATTAGTTGATAATATGATGGCTTTATGCATAAGTAAGTTAGGTGAAAAATGTTGGTTATGACATATTGATGTGATATGTTTTTGGTTATGATTTTAGTGGTTGAATGAATGGTTTATAAATGGCATGAAATGTGTATGAAATAGCATGCTTTGGTTACCTTTGAATGTATTGAAATGGTATGAAATGATGTGGTATAGGTATGCTTGAAGGGGATGAGAAATGTGGCTTAAACCAAGCCTAATTTCACCCTAGAAGATTGAGCACACGGGCGTGTGTCTCGACCGTGTGCCTACTGTAACTTAGTTAAACAAGTCAAAGAGTTACACGGCTTAGACACACAGGCGTGTTTATTGGTCGTGTGTGACACACGGGTTGGCACATGGGTGTGCGGCCGACCGTGTGACAGCCCTAATGTGACCCTAGTCGGGAAGTGGTTTCGGGGCCACAAAACCGAGTCATAAAAATAATTAGCTATCATATTTGATGCTCATTATATGTATATATGCATGTGTGAAAATTTCATATTTGAATTTTGTTTAATTGTAGGTGAATTTTAGTAAATAGGACTTATGTGAGAAAATTTTGAAATGTGATAGATCAAAACATAAGGATCTATTAGTGCATGTAAGAAAAAGGGGGGACTTGCATGTCAATTTTCCCCCCTAATTAGTAGTGGCCGGCCATGACAAGTATGGTGGACCAAGTGTGATGGGCAAAAACATGTCATAAACATGTTAAGTTAGTGTTTCATGGGAGGTATGATAAAATAAGGAGCATGGGAATAAAATAATGAAAGGGAATATGATGAAAACAAAGAAAAAAAAGTGTGGTTGTTCCCCCATTTTGCCGAAACTAGAAAAAAAAAAAGAAAGGCTTCATCCTTTGGTTCTTCTTGGCCGGTTTGAAAGGAGGAAGGAGAGAGGTTTCGGTCACCTTGAGCTTAAGGGGAGGTTAGTATGTTGTGTTAAATTCTTAAGTTTTAAACTTGTTTCTAGTTAATTAGCTAATTTCTTACACACACCATGGCAAAATTTCGAAATCTCGGTGATGGCCTGAGCATTTGGTTTTGGTTGTTGAAAGGAATGAGTTGGAGGTTGGATCATGTTAAGATTCAGCCTTGTACATAAACATTAAGAGTTTGATGTTTTTGTGATTTTTGGAAGGTAAATAAGGTTATACACAAGATAAATACTAAGATTTTGGTTGACTTGTTTTTAGTAAGGTTCGGCTAAGGACCTTATGTGCAAGTTTATTCGGTTTAAGTAGAGAAAACGTGACGGGTAGATATGAAGTAATGTGTATATTGGTTCGGCTGCTAAGCAAGGAAATAATTGTTAGTAACATAGTATCTATGCACTTATGTATATATATGTATGTACAAATAACCTATTTAGCTATGGATATCTAAGGTGTTAAATAATGAAATTCTTGATGACTTGGGTGAAATAGCATTCGGCCAATGACTATATGGGCTTGCTAATTCGGTTTAGGTGAAGAAACTATGATAGAGAAATATGACTAAATTGTGGACTTTGACAATTTAAATGATGCATTTGACTTGTGTACCGACCTAGGACGATATGTGTTTCTACATGAAGTTAGATAGTGTTGATGAAATTCGGTAATGCATGATGTTTAAATAGTATTGAGCAAGGTCATTGTACTTAAATTGTATGACATACATGTATTGAATGGAATTTCCGAAGTGAAAAATAATTAAATGAATTTATTTGTTTAAATTAAGCTCAAGAGCAAAGGGGATCTAAATCCGATAAAGGGAAGGAAAAAGTGGTCGAATAGCCATCGAAATCGTTCGACAACATCCGAGGTAAGTTTTCGAGTAACGAGACTTAGTTTACGATTTGATTAAGTCATGACGTATGAGCGTAACAAATATACGGTGATATGATGATTCTACTTGAATTTTATGTTGAGTTAATTTGTCTATACGTGTGACGGGTAGCCGTATGTGCATAGAGATCGTGTCATAAAGCAAACTAAACCATGCTGTTTGTATGTGGCTAGTGAGCCGAAAATGGGATTGCTTAATACGTGACTTGTGTTTGAACTCTGATTATGAAAATGGAATATAAATGTGTCATGATTTGTTGATATGTGCATGAATGTTTGGATGATAATCGGGCTAAGTCCCGAAGGCATTTGCGCTAGTGACTAGTTCCGGGCTAAGTCCCGAAGGCATTTGTGCGAGTTACTATATCCGGGCTAAGTCCCGAAGGCATTCGTGAGAGTTACTATATCCGGGCTAAGTCCCGAAGGCATTCGTGCGAGTTACTATATCTGGGCTATGTCCCGAAGGCATTCGAGCAAGTAGCTATATCCGGTTAAATCCCGAAGGTACTTGGCTTGGGAATGAGCGACCTTGCTGTAATAGTTTCAATCAATATGCTCGTAAAATCCCAGCGATGAGGTATGTTTCGTATGTGCTTTGAATTAGTTGATCCCTTACAAATAAGTATTCGCTCAATCGATAAATGAGCTACCGGCCTTTGGCTATGTTGATCTTTTGTGTATGAATATAAGGGTTGGTAATGTGAAGTAAGTATGATATTGAGAATTTGTGCATGTCAAATTATCCATTTAGCCATATGAATGCTACATTTTAGTTGTGTCAAATTTTATGGCTCAAAACTTACTAAGCATTAAATGCTTACTCCGCTTCTGTAAATCTCTGTTTTATAGATTTTGGTTCTTCAGCTATCGGACTCGGGATTTTTGAAGAAGAAGTCACCCACACTATCAAAACTCCTTTTGGTACACTTTTGGTTGAACTTTGAAATGACATGTATAGGACACCCCTTTTTTTGTTATTGGTCAAGTACTTTGGTGTTGTATATATTTGGACAGCCATGCAAAAATGGCTTATATATATTTTGAGCATAATGTTATAATCATCTTGAATGTATATGTTCATTAAGAGGCATGGAAATGTTTGGCAACGATTAGCCATTAGAATGGTTCATCATGATTATATTTTGGGCTATATATGCTAAAGGGCTAGTTGAATCATGGAAACTATGAAATAGGTAAAGTCTACCTTAAAGGCAGATGCTGACAGCAGCAATGATGTAGATTTGAAAATTCACTAAAAATAGTAGGAATGGAATTAAATAGTGAATAAATTATTTAATCTAACCTTGATGAATCTACTTCCATATGGAAGAAACGAAACGGTCATATGAGTTGTATTTTAAGAGATATTTAAGTTTTCATGGGACTGGGCCAAAGCGATTTCTGGATCCCCTGATCTGACTTTGGAAATTCATTATAAATTAACCAGAGATAATTAGAAGTCATACCATATATTTATAGATTCCTTTTTGAGTCTAGTTTCATTAGAAACAAACGGCATAAGTATTGAAGCCCTGTAAAAGGATTTATCTAAGTCGCATTACAGGAAAGTCAGAGTATCGAACCCTGTGACAGGGGAGACTTTAACTAATAAACTGTACTAATTGGCCCAACCGAAAATTCTAGAAAAAATTATGTAGATGGATATATGAGTCTAGTTTCAGGAAAAAATTATGAAACTGATTTTCGAGTTGTGGAACTCAAGATATGATTTTTAAGGTGACAGTGACGCAGTTAGCCAGCTGTCTGGAAATTTTTAAAATGGACTGTGAAAATAAGTGAATTAAGGCTGTTAACCCCTCATGTCCGACCCCAGCGACGGTCTCGGGTACGGGGTGTTACAATTTTATTGGTATTAGAGCTACGGTTTAGTCGATTCTAGGACTACCGTAATACGTTTGGGTCTAGCTATACATGCCATTATGTGATTATTTGATAGTGTGGTGATTTCTGACAATTGAAAATGTGTTTATTATAGTAATGGATCCCGGTCCCGACCGAGCGGTAGCTGATGATCTTGAGAGTGTAGCGCCTGCTCCCGCACAAGGGACAGCTCCGGCGGACTCTCAACCTATTGCTAGTAATCCGAATGATGAAGCTAGACAAGCTTTCTATAGCGTGATGAATGATTGGTTCAACCAATAAATTCGAACTAATACGGCTGTTCCACAACCTCCATTCCCGACTAATGCCACCCCCGCACCTACAATACCTCCGGTAACTGACCAAATAAGGTCAAATAAGCCCCCAGTTGATAGAATCCGAAAACACGGGGCTACTAAATTTAAAGCCATGGACAGCGATGATGCCGAGCAAGCAGAATTTTGGTTGGACAACACTATCCGGGTACTAGATGAACTATCTTGCACACCCGATGAGTGCCTAAAGTGTACTATCTCCTTGCTACGTGATTCTGCCTACTATTGGTGGAATACGTTGACTTCTGTTGCGCCCAGAGAGCAAGTAACTTGGGAGTTTTTCCAAACCGAGTTTCGGAAAAAGTATATCAGTCAGAGATTCATGGATCAAAAACAGAAGGAATTTCTTGAACTTAAACAAGGTTCCATGCCGGTTATTGACTATGAACGAAAATTTTTAAGGCTTAGCCGGTACGCGCGATAATGCATTTCTTCTGAAGCCGTTATGTGTAAACATTTCGAGGATGGGCTGAATGATGATATAAAGCTGTATGTTGGCATTTTAGAAATCCGAGAATTTGTGGCACTTGTCGAGCGAGCTTGCAAAGCCGAGGAGCTCAGTATGGAAAAAAGAAAAGCTGAGGCGGGAGCAAGGGAGTTTCGTAAGAGGTCTTCGGGGAAGCCCTTCCCACAGTCATCGAAGAAATTTAGAGATGGCTTAGGCTGGTCTAGAGACACTTCGGGCTTTTCTAGACGAGATCGCGATCGACCCCCTGCGAGTGCACGAGTCACTTTGGTTGCCAGTGTGGGAAATGATCGTCGAGATAGAACGGAGTGTCAGTATTGTGGTAAATGGCATTCAGGGAGTTATAGATTTCATGACCGCTCCTGTTACAAGTGCGGATCAGTTGACCACTTCATTAAAGATTGCCCGAGGTTGTCTGAACAGAATGTAAATCAGAGTGGGAAACCGGGTGCTACCACTGCTCGAGGTAGACCATCTAGAAATACGGGCAATGCTAGTGGTGGTCAGAGAGGATCTAGGGATGCTACGACCAGATCTGAGGCTCGTGCTCCTGCTAGGGCTTATGCTATACGCGCACGTGAGGATGCTTCCTCGCCAGACGTTATTACCGGTACTTTTACTGTCTTTGATACTAATGTGATTGCTTTGATTGACCCCGGTTCTACTGATTCTTATATATGTGAAACCTTAGCATCCAGTAAGACTTTACCTATTGAGTCTACTGAGTTCGTAATTCGGGTGTCAAATCCCTTGGGTCGTTACGTGCTTGTCAACAAAGTGTGTAAGAAATGTCCCCTAGTAATTCGAGGTTCCTGTTTTCCGGCGGACTTGATGCTTTTGCCGTTTGATGAATTTGGTGTTATCCTCGGTTTAGATTGGTTGACCGTGCATGATGCGGTTGTGAATTGCAAAAGCAAGACTATTGATTTGAGGTGCGCAAATAACGAGATAATCCGAGTTGAGTCTACGGACTTAAAGGGGTTGTCAGCGGTAATATCATCAATGTTGGCTCAGAAATATGTAAGAAACGGGTGCGAAGCATACCTTGCGTATGTACTTGATGACAAAGAGTTAGAAAGGAAACCCGAATCTGTGCCAGTGGTTTGTGAATACCCGGATGTTTTTCCCGAAGAATTACCGGGTTTACCACCTGTTCGGGAGGTAGAGTTTGGTATTGAGCTTGTACCTGGGACTACGCCAATTTCGATAGCTCTGTATCGTATGGCACCAACCGAGTTAAAATAGTTGAAAGCTCAGTTGCAAGAGTTGACGGATAGAGGTTTCGCTCGACCAAGTTTCTCACCTTGGGGTGCACCAGTATTGTTTGTGAAAAAGAAGGACGGAACCATGAGGTTGTGCATTGACTATCGTCAGCTGAATAAAGTGACGATAAAGAATAAATATCCGTTACCACGTATTAATGATTTGTTTGATCAACTAAAGGGAGCCTCAGTGTTTTCAAAGATAGATTTGAGATCGGGTTATTACCAGTTGCGAATTTGAGATTCGGATATACCCAAAACTACTTTCAGAACGAGATACGGCCACTACGAGTTCTTAGTGATGCCGTTTGGGCTCACTAATGCCCCCGCGGTATTTATGGATTTGATGAATCGGATCTTCAGACAGTATTTGGACCGGTTCGTGGTTGTGTTTATTGATGACATCTTGGTCTATTCAAGAGATGAGACCGAACATGCTGAGCACCTGAGATTAGTGTTGCAAATTTTACGGGATAAGCAGTTATATGCTAAGTTCAGTAAGTGTGAGTTCTGGTTAAGAGAGGTTAGCTTCTTGGGCCATGTGGTATCTACATCGGGTATTCGAGTTGATCCGAGCAAAATTTCAGCCATACTTAACTGGAAGCCTCCGAGAAATATTACTGAGGTTCGGAACTTTTTGGGACTTGCCGGTTACTACCGACGGTTTGTGAAAGGTTTCTCGATGATAGCCACACTGATGACGAAACTACTTCAGAAGGATGTTAAGTTTGAATGGACAGAAAAGTGTCAGAAAAGTTTCGAACAATTGAAAACTCACTTAACGGAAGCTCCAGTACTAGTGCATCTCGAATCAGGTAAGGAGTTCGTCATTTATAGTGATGCATCCCTACTTGGGTTGGGTTGCGTATTGATGCAAGAAGGTTGAGTTGTGGCCTATGCGTCGAGACAATTAAAGCCACATGAGAAAAATTATCCGACCCATGATCTCGAACTAGCTGCCATCGTATTCGCTTTGAAAATATGGCGACACTACTTATTTGGTGGAAGTGCCATGTATTTTCGGATCACAAAAGTCTCACATATTTGATGACTCAAAGAGACTTAAATCTGCGACAAAGACGTTGGCTCGAGTTGTTGAAAGATTATGAGCTTGTCATTGACTATCACCCGGGAAAGGCTAATGTGGTTGCGGATGCCTTAAGTCATAAATTACTGTTTGCTTTACGAGCGATGAATGTACACTTGTCTGTTCTATCCGACAATGTGTTAGTGGCGGAATTAAAAGCCAAACCATTGTTGATTCATCAAATTCGTGAAGCTCAGAAAGTCGATGATGAATTGGTTGCAAAACGGGCTAAATGTGTTCCGATTATGGAATCAAAGTTTCAAATTGATGATGACAATTGTTTGAGGTTCAGAAGTCGTTTGTGCGTTCCAAGAAATTCAGAACTCATTTCGATGATTCTGAACGAAGCTCATTGTAGCCGAATGTCAATTCACCCGGGGAGTACAAAAATGTACAACGATCTGAGACGTAGTTTTGGTGGCATGGTATGAAATGAGACATTTCCGATTTTGTTTCAAAGTGTTTAATATGTCAGCAAGTAAAGGTGGAACATCAAGTGCCTACGGGTTTACTTCAGCCGATCATGATACCTGAATGGAAATGGGATCGAGTCATGATGGATTTTGTGTCTGGGTTGCCACTGTCGACAAGTAAGAAAGATGCGATTTGGGTTGTTGTTGATAGACTGACTAAGTCGGCTCACTTTATCCCTGTACGCACGGATTTTTCATTGGATAAACTAGCTGAATTGTATGTTTCTCAGATTGTGAGATTACACGGGGTACTTATTTCTATCGTGTCGGATAGAGATCCGAGATTCACCTCGCGATTTTGGAAGAAATTGCAAGAAGCTTTGGGTACCAAGTTGCAGTTTAGCACCGCTTTTCATCCCCAAACCGATGGTCAATCTGAGCAGATAATTTAGATACTCGAGGATATGCTGAGATGCTGCATCCTTGAGTTTAGTGGTTCATGGGAACGGTACTTACCTTTGATTGAATTCGCTTACAACAATAGTTTTCAATCAAGTATTAAGATGGCACCTTACGAGGCTTTGTACGGGCGTAAATGCCGCATACCATTGTTTTGGACCGAGCTCGGTGAAAGTAAAATTTTCGGAGTGGATTTGATTAAAGATGCCGAACAGAAAGTAAAAATAGTTCGTGAGAGTCTGAAGGCAGCATCAGATCGTCAGAAGTCGTACGCGAATTTAAAACGAAGAGATATTGAGTATCAGGTGGGAGACAAAGTGTTTCTTAAGGTATCGCCTTGGAAAAAGATACTCAGATTTGGCCGTAAGGGCAAATTGAGTCCGAGATTCATTGGGCCGTATGAGATCTCTGAACGAGTTGGCCCAGTTGCATATAGGTTGCTTTTACCCCCTGAACTCGAAAGGATCCACAACGTTTTTCATGTTTCGATGCTTCGACGTTACAGATCCGATCCTACGCACGTAATAAACCCCTCCGAGGTCGAAATTCAAGCCGATATGAGTTATGAAGAAGAACCGATTCGTATCCTAGCTCGAGAAGTGAAAGAGTTGCGAAACAAAAGGGTTCCGTTAGTGAAAGTGTTATGGCTCAAACACGGGATCGAAGAAGCTACTTGGGAAAACGAGAATACCATGAAAGAACGATACCCAAACCTATTTACCGGTAAGATTTTCGGGGACGAAAATTTCTTAAGTGGGGGAGAGTTGTGACAGCCCTAATGTGACCCTAGTCGGGAAGTGGTTTCGGGACCACAAAATCGAGTCATAAAAATAATTAGCTGTCATATTTGATGCTCATTATATGTATATATGCATGTGTGAAAATTTCATATTTGAATTTTGTTTAATTGTAGGTGAATTTTAGTAAATAGGACTTATGTGAGAAATTTTTGAAATGTGATAGATCAAAACATAAGGATCTATTAGCGCATGTAAGAAAAAGGGGGGACTTGCATGTCAATTTTCCCCCCTAATTAGTAGTGGCCGGCCATGACAAGTATGGTGGACCAAGTGTGATGGGCAAAAACATGTCATAAACATGTTAAGTTAGTGTTTCATGGGAGGTATGATAAAATAAGGAGCATGGGAATAAAATAATGAAAGGGAATATGGTGAAAACAAAGAAAAAAAAAGTGTGTGGTTGTTCCCCCATTTTGCCGAAACTAGAAAAAAAAAAAAAGAAAGGCTTCATCCTTTTGTTCTTCTTGGCCGGTTTGAAAGGAGGAAGAAGAGAGGTTTCAGTCACCTTGAGCTTAAGGGGAGGTTAGTATGTTGTGTTAAATTCTTAATTTTTAAACTTGTTTCTAGTTAATTAGCTAATTTCTTACACACACCATGGCAAAATTTTGAAATCTCGGTGATGGCTTGAGCATTCGGTTTTGGTTGTTGAAAGGAATGAGTTGGAGGTTGGATCATGTTAAGATTTGGCCTTGTACATAAACATTAAGAGTTTGATGTTTTTGTGATTTTTGGAAGGTAAATAAGGTTATACACAAGATAAATACTAAGATTTTTGTTGACTTGTTTTTAGTAAGGTTCGGCCAAGGACCTTATGTGCAAGTTTATTCGGTTTAAGTAGAGAAAACATGACGGGTAGATATGAAGTAATGTGTATATTGGTTCGGCTGCTAAGCAAGGAAATAATTGTTAGTAACATAGTATCTATGCACTTATGTATATATATGTATGTACAAATAACCTATTTAGCTATGGATATCTAAGGTGTTAAATAATGAAATTCTTGATGACTTGGGTTAAATAGCATTCGGCCAATGACTATATGGGCTTGCTAATTCGGTTTAGGTGAAGAAACTATGATAGAGAAATATGACTAAATTGTGGACTTTGACAATTTAAATGATGCATTTGACTTGTGTACCGACCTAGGACGATATGTGTTTCTACATGAAGTTAGATGGTGTTGATGAAATTCGGTAATGCATGATGTTTAAATAGTATTGAGCAAGGTCATTGTACTTAAATTGTATGACATACATGTATTGAATGGAATTGCCCAAGTGAAAAATAATTAAATGAATTTATTTGTTTAAATTAAGCTCAAGAGCAAAGGGGATCTAAATCCGATAAAGGGAAGGAAAAAGTGGTCGAATAGCCATCGAAATCGTTCGACAACATCCGAGGTAAGTTTTCGAGTAACGAGACTTAGTTTACGATTTGATTAAGTCATGACGTATGAGCGTAACAAATATACGGTGATATGATGATTCTACTTGAATTTTATGTTGAGTTAATTTGTCTGTACGTGTGACGGGTAGCCGTATGTGCATAGAGATCGTGTCATAAAGCAAACTAAACCATGCTATTTGTATGTGGCTAGTGAGCCGAAAATGGGATTGCTTAATACGTGACTTGTGTTTGAACTCTGATTATGAAAATGGAATATACATGTGTCATGATTTGTTGATATGTGCATGAATGTTTGGATGATAACCGGGCTAAGTCCCGAAGGCATTTGCGCTAGTGACTAGTTTCGGGCTAAGTCCCGAAGGCATTTGTGCGAGTTACTATATCCGAGCTAAGTCCCGAAGGCATTCGTGCGAGTTACTATATCCGGGCTAAGTCCCGAAGGCATTCGTGCGAGTTACTATATCCGGGCTAAGTCCCGAAGGCATTCGTGCGAGTTACTATATCCGGGCTATGTCCCGAAGGCATTCGAGCGAGTAGCTATATCCGGTTAAATCCCGAAGGTACTTGGCTTGGGAATGAGCGACCTTGCTGTAATAGTTTCAATTAATACGCTCGTAAAATCCCAGCGATGAGGTATGTTTCGTATGTGCTTTGAATTAGTTGATCCCTTACAAATAAGTATTCGCTCAATCGATAAATGAGCTACCGGCCTTTGGCTATGTTGATCTTTTGTGTATGAATATAAGGGTTGGTAATGTGAAGTAAGTATGATATTGAGAATTTGTGCATGTCAAATTATCCATTTAGCCATATGAATGCTACATTTTAGTTGTGTCAAATTTTATGGCTCAAAACTTACTAAGCATTAAATTCTTACTCCGCTTCTGTAAATCTCTGTTTTATAGATTTTGGTTCTTCAACTCTCGGACTCGGGATTTTTGAAGTCGAAGTCGCCCACAATATCAAAGCTCCTTTTGGTACACTTTTGGTTGAACTTTGAAATGGCATGTATAGGACACCCCTTTTTTTGTTATTAGTCAAGTACTTTGGTGTTGTATATATTTGGATAGCCATGTGAAAATGGCTTATATATATTTTGAGCATAATGTTATAATCATCTTGAATGTATATGTTCATTAAGAGGCATGGAAATGTTTGGCAACGATTAGCCATTAGAATGGTTCATCATGATTATATTTTGGGCTATATATGCTAAAGGGCTAGTTGAATCATGGAAACTATGAAATAGGTAAAGTCTACCTTAAAGGCAGATGTTGACTGTAGCAGTGATGTAGATTTGAAAAATCACTAAAAATAGTAGGAATAGAATTAAATAGTGAATAAATTATGTAATCGAACCTTGATGAATCTACTTCCATATGGAAGAAACGAAACGGTCATATGAGTTGTATTTTAAGAGATATTTAAGTTTTTGTGGGACAGGGCCAGAGCGATTTCTGGATCCCCTGATCTGACTTTGGAAATTCATTATAAATTAACCAGAGATAATTAGAAGTCATACCATATATGTATAGATTCCTTTTTTAGTATAGTTTCATTATAAACAAACGACATAAGTATTGAAGCCCTGTACAAGGAGTTATCTAAGTCGCATTGCAGGAAGGTCAGAGTAGTCAAACCCTGTAACAGGGGAGACTTTAACTAATAAACTGTACTAATTGGCCCAAACGAAAAATTCTAGAAACAAATATGTAGATGGATATATGAGTTTAGTTTCAGGGAAAAATTACGAAACTGATTTTCTAGTTGTGGAACTCAAGATATGATTTTTAAGGTCACAGTGACGCAGTTAGCCAGCTGTCTGGAAATTTTTAAAATGGACTGTGAAAATAAGTGAATTAAGGCTGTTAACCCCTCGTGCCCGACCCCGGCGACGGTCTCGGGTACGTGGTGTTACAGACCGTGTCCCAAGTCAATATACCCTCCAGATATCACCCAGCCATGGCACACAGGCGTGTCTCCAACTGTGTGATGCAAGTCAGTATGTATGCCCTTTTTCCACACGGCTTGTGACACAGGTGTGTCTGGTGGCCGTGTGAGGCACAAGGCCTGTCCACACGGGCGTTTAATCCCTCTATGCATGAAAATTTTATGGGTTTCCCAAAGTTTTCAAATGTTATCAATTTAGTCCTGAATCTCTTTTAAGCATGTTTTAAGGTATCGTAGAGTTTTATAAGGGACAATATGATTATGCTTGGTTAATATTTATGTGATAATAAATTCATTTATGAGAAATGTATGTTGTATGCTGTAATTGATCGGTAATGCCTAGTAGCCCTGTTCTAGCGACGGATACGGGTTAGTGGTGTTACAATTCCGAATGGTTCAATGGGTAAATGAAAGATGTGGTTGAGTATGAGATCGATATGTGATGGTATAGGTATGTACATGAACCGTATAAGCTATAAATCAAAGAAGTGGTGAAGTTTGCATATAATCTTATGATTAAAGATGTGAAAGGTTTGCTAGTTATTATGAGTTACATGTTGATATACTCAATTTGTTAAATTATGTACTTTTGATTAAATCGAGTTATTTCATATGAGCTTACTAAGCTATAAGGCTTACTTAGTTTATTTTATCGTATTTTATAGTTATTTCACACTATCTGTAACAACTTGTTTTTAGTCAAATCAGAACAGTGGCTTTGAGACCACAAATCCAAATCCAAAATCAAAATTATTATTAGTTATTATTTTAATGTTTACAACATGAAAATATGTTTGTATGAAAATTTTGTTAAGAAAATTTATCATTTGATTAGGTAATTTGATAAAAAGGACTAAATCGCGTAAAGTGTAAAAGTGGAGTTCTATTAGCTAAAAGTATCTAATAGCTATAGAACCTTAAAGTTAAGGTCCTTATGTTGTAATTAGACTATTAATGTAATGAATGGGCATATATGGACATGTATTAAAGTATTTTGATGGTTATTAATTAAGGTTAAAAAGGTAATTTGGTTAATTAAGTTAAAATAAATAAAACAAAATAAAACCATTATCTAATATCATCATCTTCAACTGTACATAGCAAAGAAGAAAAGCCATTTCTTTTGGGGTTCATTTAGCCAAGCTTTCATTGTCTATTAAGGTACGATTTTCATCTCGTTTTTAATGATTCCTACGTTTTTGAGATCGTTGCAGCTAGTACTAGCTAGCCCAAGGACTATTTTGCAAAACTGCTAAAGATTTTGAATGATGCCTGTAATAGCCCGATTTTAGCTAAATTGGAACAGTGGTTTCGGAACCACAAATATGATGTTGAAAAATTATTTTAATATTATTGTCAATATTTACAACATGTTATTTGATATGTGTGAAAATTTCGTGAGCTAATTTTATCGTTTGAATAGCAATTTGAAAAAAAAAGACTAAATCGCGTAAAATGCAAAAGTTGTATTCTATTTGTTAAAGGTTTCAAATAGCTTTGGATTTTAAATATGATGGCCTTAAATGGTAATTAGACAATTTTAAATGTTAGTGGACTTTTATGGACATGTATTAAGGAATTTTGATGGCTAATTACTAAGGTTAAAAAGGTAAATTAGTTAATTAAGTTAAAATAAATAAAACCAAACATTTTATCATTTTATTTCATATTCCACCACTGGGTATACATAAGAAAAATAGCCATGGAAGTTTGAGTATTTGGCCAAGCTATTTTGTTCAATCAAGGTATGTTTTTGCTCAGTTTTTAAGGATTTCTATGTTTTTGTAATCGTTGCAGCTCAATCTAGCTAGCCCATACATTTAATTTCAAAACTGTTAAAGATTTTAAGAGCTTCCCTTGATGAGCTTATGTGTTATTTGATGTTTGAAGATGAAATATGAATTTTTTATGATAGATTTTCATGTTTTGTAAAGTGATTTTGATGAAAATACATAATAAGGATTAAATTGTGAAATGTATAAATTGAGTGGTTAAAATGTGAAATAAAAGAAAGTTTTGGGCTACTAGGGACCTTCGACCAATCTTGGGTTTAGTGAAATTATGTGAATTTTTGTGTATTTGTGAAATAGAGACTAAATTGATTAAATGTGAAAGTTTAGGGGCTAATGTGCAAATATGCCTAAATGTAGGTCTTGGACTAAATTGAATGAATGGTTGATTAAATAAGTTAAATTTGAATATATTTAGATTAAGAAAAGAGGAATCTAAAATTAGATCGGGGGAAAGGCAAGATCATCGAGTATGTAACATCCCGAATTAGGGCCTAGTCAAAATAGTGGTTTCCGGACCACAAATCTAACTTAAGAAAGTTTATTTTTATTATATTTTTATATTCTACGATTTCACAGAATGATTTCATGAAAATATCGTTTGAAAATTTTGACGTTTGGGCTCTCAATTTAGTGAAAAGGACTAAATTGTAAAAAGTACAAAAGTTGAGTTCTACATGTTAGAGGTGTCTAATGGTTATAAAATTTTAAATTGAAGGTCCTTAAATGGTAATTAGACCATTCGATAATTTGTTGGACAAAAATGGACAAGAAATAGGTGAAATAGAATATTTTTAACTTAGGGGCATTTTGGTAATCTAGTAATTAAAATGAATTAAAAACAAAATAAAAGCCAAAATTTCTTGTCGAACTTCTTCCTTGGCCAAATATTGCATGAAGAAACCATGGCTAGGGTTTTCCAAGCTTCCAAGCTCGATTGTAAGTCGGTTCTTGCCCCGTTTTTAATGACTTTTACGTTTTTGAAATCCTCTTAATAAGATCAACCTATTTCTACCATTTATTTGAGTTATCATGAAGGTCTAGGGTTTGTCCCATGTTATAAATTTGTGCATTTTGATGTTTAATGGTAGATTATGCATGTTTATAGTTCGAGAAACAACTTTTGCTAAGTGATTTTCAGTGAAAATTCTTAAAAGGACTAAATCGTAAAAGTTATAAAATATGTAGTAAAAGTGTGTTCTAGTGGATACTGTTGGCTGTTATAGTTATGAAAATGATTTGGCTAGGCTTGAAATGTAAAGAAATTGAATAAAAATTATTTTACGAGCCTAGGGGCAAAAGTGTAAATATGACAAAGTTTAGGGGCAAAAACATAATTTCTCTATTATATGATTTTTGGGTCACGATGAATAATGTGACTAATTATCAAGCTAAATGTGATATTATAGATCAAGGAAAATGAGATTCGGACTTAAATCAAGAAGGTACGAGATTATGGACTAAAATGGAATAATTAGCCATGCTCGGATTCGAGGTAAGTTCGTGTGATAATAATAATGCAATGTTATACTTGAATTGTAATGTTAAATTACTATTACATGAGTTGTATGAATTGCTACACGGGTGTACCCGATGAGGATTCGACAAGTAAGTTCGTGTAACTCGAATGTATACTTTTAATATTTAAAATGTATGCTCTTTGATGTTATGAATTTTTGATATTCATGGTATAATAATTCATGTTTTCTGAATGTAGTCCTAAAAAGAGGACTAAAAGTCTCGGTTGAATGAAATGGATGTCTGATGGATTTCCCTAAAAAGGAATTGGCGTTAAAAAGGATCTAGCCCGGACGGGTGTTCCTTAGGTGATTTAGCTCCCAAAGAATATGTGTTTATATGGATTTAGCCCAGACGAGTAATTTGAGCTAGGACTTGAATTTAGCTTAGACCGGTAATTTAGATCCGAGCTCATTAGAGTAATTGTCGTCGCAGGGGATTTAGTCTGGACTGGTAATCCAGCCGTAAGGATTGAGGTTCGCGAGAGTGTGTTTGTTGAAAAGGTCACTAACATGAATTGATGATAAATGATTTAGTACGCTATAAGTGTACTATGGAATATCCATCGAGAATCCGAGTAATTGAACGTGATTAATATGGGAAATGGAATTGGAATGCTTGTAATGATGAGCTCATTAAGACCATTATTATCATGTATTGTTATGTGACTAATTTGTATGATTAAGTGTGCCATGAGAATTAATGATGTTTATATTAAGCTTTATTGTGTAATTAAGTATAGGATCCATGAAATGGTTAGTTCATGATTAGTTGAAAATGATCTTATGATAGTGATCATTATATTGCACGAAAATAGTTTTGGACAGCAGCAGTCGTCCGGCTTTGAAACGCACCAAAAATGGTAGAAATTGAATTAGAGGTTGAATTAAATATGAAATTAAATCTCATTGAGTCTACTTCATATAAAGGAAACATTGTAAGCAAAAGAATTTCATATTATGAGATATTTGAACTTTTGTAAGATGGAGTCAGAATGAGTTTGTAATCCCCAGTTCTGACTTGGAAAAATAACTAGAAATATTAAAACAATAATTATGGGTTATAATTCATAATAATAATTCTTTAATGAGTCTATTTTCAGGAGAAATAGATGGAAAAATTATCCGAATTCTGTACTAAGAGATAAATAAATTTTAGTGAAGAAAGGTTGAAGTTATCAAATAGCGGCTTTAAAGAATAAACTGTACTTATTGGCTAGACCAAAAATTCTGAAAATTTTATGGTAAAAAGATATGTGAGTCTAGTTTCAGGGAAAATGAGCGGATCTTAATTTGGAGTTCCGTGAACTCTAGATATAAATTATTTAGTAACTATGTCTCTAGAAAACAACATGACCAGAATATAAGTAAAAGTGTAATTATGGTTGCATTAGCTTGAGAAGCATGTTGGCATATTGCTTATTATTTTCATATAGACTTACTAAGCATAAAGCTTACTCCTTCCTTTTCATTTCTTTAGTGTTGTTAGGTTAGCTCGGGGTTGGAGATCGTCGGAGGCAGCATCACACTATCAAGTCATCACCTTTGGAGTATTGGCATATGTGTATTAAGCATATTCAAGTGAGTGGCATGTATAGGGACTTAGTTTTTATGATTAGCCAAATGTATTGGCTTATATTTATTCATTGTATATAGCCATGAGATGTGGCTTATAATGATTGTGGTTTGTAAGCCTAGTTATCCATGATAAGTTCTAATGCTTGTGATGCGATGATGTGTTTATGCTTGTGGGACATGCATGATTGGTGTTAAGACATGTGTGTATGATGAATGCTTCATGACCAATCAAAATGGTTATAGCTCTGAAGTAATTGTATGGTATAGAAATAAAATGATGATCGTTGAACATGAACGCTTAATGTTTAAATATGGTTACTTGACAAGGTCAATGAATATGGATTATTGTGTCTAGACTAGATATTATATGAATATGTGAAACTTGTGAATGATAGCATGTTAAAGTTAAGAATACACCTTATTGAAGTATGCTAAATCATTAAAATGATGCCATGATGTATAATTTTGATGTGTGTAAAGATGTGAGGAATTAATGGTAACAAAAGGCTTGGAAAATAGCCTAAGTGTTAGCCACATGGGTAGAGACACGGCCAAGTGTCTCAGCCGTGTGAATGACGCGGCCTAGCACACGGTTGTGTGGCTTGGCCGTGTGTTTAAATTTTGTTTGCTGACATCATAGTTAGAGAGTTACACGGCCTGAGGACATGGACGTGTCTTGGGCACATGGGCATGTAGCTGAGCCCACACGGGTATGTGACTCTGTTTCTTGGAAAATTTTCCTGAGTTTTCCCAAATCCTTCTAAAGTACCTAGTCTAGTCCCCAATCACTCTCAAAGTACGTTTAGGGCCTTGTAGGCCTATTTAAGGGACATTTTGCATATGTATGAATGTTTTTAAAACAAATAAACTTTTTGCTTAGATTTGCATGTGTGTTTACAATTATGTCCAGTAATGCCTCGTACCCTGTTTTGGCCTTGGGTAAGGGTAAGGGGTGTTACATTTAGTGGTATCAAAGCTATGGTTTAGTTGGTTCTCGAACTAACCAAGCATGAATGAGAGTCTAGCTATACATGCCTCCAATCTGTGATAGTGTGATGTCTCCCGACACGAATGAGAACTATCTTATTTGTATAAAAGTACTCTCCAACCAAGCTACACCGACTATGTTGAATGTGATGCTAAGGTATTCAGGTAAAGTATAGTCATGATAAGCCCGGACCCAAAAAATTATGAATAAAAGTTCATGATATACGAGATAACATGTGAGATGGAAATTCATGTTGTGATGAATACCCATGCCGGTTTGATGCTCATATGATGTTGTACACTTGACTTACTTGATTAAGTGAATGTGATAAATAGAAATCCACAAAGGTATGAATAAAGGATTATGATGAGTTTACCTATGTTTAATCGATAATTCCATGATGTATATGATTTATTTGTTTGAACAAATGCATGTGTTTGAGTAACTTATCAAAAATACTAATGAAATAAATGTCTACGTATGCTTGTTTGAATAAGTATGATTGGCAAACTCGCATAGCTTAAGTAAATATGCTAGATTGATTGAATTGAGTTATATGGTTATAATGGTAAGTATATGCTGATGTGCTAGACGAGAGCTTAGATTGTGATACACTTATCCATGTTTGTTTGGCCCTTATAAGATGCTATGTGCATGACTTGTTGGATAGAATGAATGGGATAAGTAAAGTTATTCCGAATCCGGAGAATGCATGCATAGATGCATTGGTTTAAATAAGATAATTGGAAAATTCGTGTCAAACAAATGTGAATAATAGTTTACCTAAAGTAAATGATATACTTGTGAAAATGTTACCATAATGATGAAATAGTGTTATATGTATATGTGTATGAGAGACGAGTCAGGGATCTTACGACCCCACCCCCTTACCAGAGTGGTATTTATAAAGGATTTCATGAGATTTGTGCTAAAATAAGCTCACAAGTATGGGACCAAAAGAGTTCAGCGGTAGAATGATTGTAATTATGGTTAGAGTTTGAGAATGAGTTGATAAGTAAAGACAAAACTAGAAAGGTATCCGGTTAATTTAAATATTATTCTATTTACAAAATATTGTAATGAGAGAAAAAATTAACTTTTGTAAACTGCTGATTCAGACACGACATTGAAAGAATATAGTAATCGAAATTCCTTCTGAATTTACTTTCTTTAGTGAAAGGAATAATACGGGATTAGTGATGACAGAAATAGTTGAAGGAATAATATTTGAAAGGTAAGACATTGAGTGTGATAGTTATGGCTGAACAGATTTTGACAGTCTCTTTTGAGGTATTCTATACATGTAATTGTTCTTGACATTGTTCCTATGGCCTTTACTCTTTTGATAAAACCTTTGTTTTATGGAAATGTTTTCTAATCATGATGTATAGACGAAAGTATTGGTAGTTCAACTGGTATATATAATTTGAATTGCTTCATTCCCTTTGACATTGTGACAGCCCAAAGTTGACCCTAGTCGGGAAGTGGTTCCGGGACCGCTAAACCGAGTCACCGAAATGTTGAATGTGATATTTATTGTCTAGAATATGTAATTATGAATGTGTGAAAATTTCAAGCTTCGATTTAGTCGATTGCATGTGAATTTAGTCAATAGGACTTATGTGAGAAAATTTTAAAATGTGATAGGTCAATGTGTGAGGACCTATTAGTGCATGTGGACAAAGCGGGGGACTTGCATGTCAAATTTCCCCCCCTAATGAGTAGTGGCCGGCCATGACAAGGAATGATGAGCAAAACATGTCATGAAACATGTTTTGTTAATGGAAGAATAAAATAAGGAGTATGGGTAATAAAGAAATGGAAACAAAAGAAAAAAAATGTGTGGTTGCCCCCCCATTGCCGTGAGCTAAAGAGAAGAAAGGAGAAAAATTTGTGTTCATCCTTTCTCACCTTCATTTAGCCTAAATTAGAAAGAAAAACAAAGAAAAAAATTTCTCATCCTTTGGTTCATCCTTGGCCAAAAATTTTAAGGAGGAAAGAAGAAGAAAGGTGAAGAGATTCGGCCATGCATGTAGCTAGGCTAAGCTCAAGAGCAAAGGGGAAATAAATCCGATAAAGGGAAGGAAAAAGTGGTCGAATAGCTAGCGGAATCGTTCGACAACACCCGAGGTAAGTTCTTGAGTAAGAGAGCTTAAATTACGATGTGATTAAATCATGTTTTAAGCAAATTAAAATCATGCTCTATGAGTGGCTATTGAGCCGAATGTGCAAGGATGGTGTGTGCCTTGTGTTGAGTTTTGCTAATGAAAAAGAAATACGAATGTGCCATGAATTATTATTAGAGGTGCATGATTAATTGAATGCTGTCCGGGCTAAGTCCCGAAGGCTTTGTGCTAAGTGAATATATCCGGACTAAGATCCGAAGGCATTTGTGCGAGATACAAATTCCGGGTTAAGCCCCGAAGGCATTTGTGCGAGATACAAATTCCGGGTTAAGCCCCGAAGGCCTTTGTGCGAGATACTAAATCCGGGTTAAGTCCCGAAGGCATTCGTGCGAGTTGTTAAATCCGGGTTATGTCCCGAAGGCATTGTGTGAGTTACTAAAACCGGGCTATGTCCCGAAGGCATTTGAACGAGGAGCTATATCCGGTTAAATCCCGAAGGTACGTGATTTGGTAATGAATGAGCTTGCTGTAAATTCCAGCGAATACTCGAAAAACATCCCAATATGGGGATATGTTACGTATGTGTTGAATTTAATCGAGCCCTTACAAATAAATGTTCGCTCAGTTGATAAACGAGCTACCGGCCTTCGGCTAAGTTAGTTTATTGTGTATGTACATAAGGGTTGTTAATGTTGTGAAGCAAGTTTGATATCGGTAAATTGCGTATTATGAAATATTCCGTTTAGCTAAATGTGTGCTATTCTTTGTGTATGCTGGAATTCCTTGCTCAAAACTTACTAAGCATAAATTGCTTACTCGTTACATTGCTCCTCTGTTTTATAGATTTTTGGTTCTCCAGCTATCGGACTCGGGATCTTGAAGTCGAAGTCGCCCACACTATCAAAGGCTCTTTTGGGTACTATTTTGGTTGAATTTTGATATGGCATGTATAGGACTACCCATTGTTGTCTTTCGAGTACTTTATGAAATGTATAAGTGTACAGCCATGCGAAAATGGCTTGTAGAAGTGGAGTATGGCATTAGACCATTCGTGTTTATGAATGTATAAATGGTTTCATGATGTAACTATAGTTGGAATGGAAGTGTTGAGCAAATGATCAGCCATTGGAATGGCTAAGTATGATCATATGTGGGCATATGTATGACAAGGCCCTAGTTGGTCCATGAAACCCCGAAAATAGGTAAGGTTTACTTTGAAAACAGAGGCTGACAGCAGCAGTGGTGCGGATTGGAAAAATCACAAGAATTCGTAGGAGTGGAATTAAATAGTGAATAAATTATGTAATCGAACCTTGATGAATCTACTTTCATATGAAAGTAACGAAACAATCATATGAACAGTAAAGTAAGAGATATTCAGGTTTTTGTGGGACAGGGCCAGAACAGTTTCTGGATTCCCTGTTCCGACGTTGGAAATTCACTATAAATTGACCAGAGATAATTAGGAGTCATACCATATATGTATGGATTCCTCTCTGAGTCTAGTTTCCATAGAGACAAACGGCATCAGTATTGAAGCTCTGTGCAGAGAGATATCCTAGTCGTAATGAGCAAAGGTCAGTGTAGTCGACCCTGTAACATGGGAGACTTTGACTAATAAACTGTACTAATTGGCCCGACCAAAAATTCTAGAAAAAAATACATAGATGGGGACATGAGTATAGTTTTAGGGAAAAATCACAAAACTGATTTTCGAGTTGTGAAACTCAAGATATGATTTTTGAAGCGACTAGTACTCAGACTGGGCAGTGTCTGGAAAAATTTTTCAAAGTTTGTTAACATCTCGTGTCCGACTCCGGTGTCGGTCTCGGGTTCGGGGTGTTACATTAAATTGGTATCAGAGCCAGGTTTAGTCGATTCTAGGACTACCGTAATGTGTTGGGTCTAGCTATACATGCCATTTTATGTGATTACTTGATAGTGTGGTGATTTCTGACAATTGTAAATGTGTTTATAGTAATGGATCCGATCGTGACCGAGAGGTAGCTGATGATCTTGAGAGTGTAGCGCCTGCTCCCGCATAAGGGACAGTGCCGGCAGACTCTCAACCTAATGCTAGTAATCCGAATGATGAAGCTAGACAAGCATTCTATAGCGTGATGAATGATTCGTTCAACCAATACATTCGAACTAATATGGCTGTTCCACAACCTCCATTCCCGACAAATACTACCCCCGCACCTACAATACCACCGGTAACGGACCAAATAAGGTCAAATAAGCCCCCAGTTGACAGAATTCGAAAACATGGGCTACTGAATTTAAGGCTATGGATAGCGATGATGCCGAGCAAGCTGATTTTGGCTGGACAACACTATCCGGGTACTCGATGAGCTATCTTGTACACCCGATGAATGCCTAAAGTGTGCTATCTCCTTGCTACGTGATTCTGCTACTATTGGTGGAGTACTCTGACTTCTGTTGTGCCCCGAGAGCAAGTAACTTGGGAGTTTTTCCAAACTGAGTTTCGAAAAAAGTATATCAGTCAGAGATTTGTTGATCAAAAACGGAAGGAATTTCTTGAGCTTAAGCAAGGCTCCATGTCGGTTACTGATTACGAGCGAAAATTTGTTAGACTTAGCAAATACGCTCGAGAATGTGTTTCGTCCGAAGCTATTATGTGTAAACGCTTCGAGGATGGGCTGAATGAAGATATAAAAATGTTCGTTGGCGTTCTTGAAATACGAGAGTTCGTGGTACTTGTTGAACGAGCTTGTAAAGCCGAAGAGCTTAGAAAAGAAAAGCAAAGAGTTGATGAGGGAACTGGAGAGTTTCGTAAAAGATCCTCGGGAAGGTCTCTTCAACAAGCATCGAAGAGATTTCGAGATGATGCGGGCCAGTTTAGAGGCACTTCGGGCCTTTTTAGACGAGATCGTGATCGACCCCTTGTGGATACACGAGGCACTTCGGTCGCCAGTGTTGGGAATGAACGTCGAGATAGAACGAAATGTCGATATTGCGGTAAATGGCATTCGGGGAGTTGTAGATTCCCTGACCGCTCCTGTTACAAGTGCGGATCAGTTGACCACTTCATTAAAGATTGCCCGAGGTTGTTTGAACAGAATGAAATCAGAGTGGGAAACCGGGTGCTACCACTGCTCGAGGTAGACCATCTGGAAATACGGGCAATGCTAGTGGTGGTCAGAGAGGTTCTAGAGGTGATATAACCAGATCCGAAGCTCGTGCGCCTGCTAGAGCTTATGCTATACGTGCCCGCGAGGATACTTCTTCGCCTGATGTTATTACCGGTACATTCACTCTCTTTGATACTAAAGTAATTGCTTTAATTGACCCCGGTTCTACTCATTCTTACATATGTGAAACCTTAGCATCCAGTAAGACTTTACCTATTGAGTCTACTGAGTTTGTAATTCGAGTGTCAAATCCTTAGGTCATTACGTGCTTGTCGACAAAGTGTGTGAGAAATGTCCCCTGGAAATTCGAGGTTCCTGTTTCCCGGCGGACTTGATGCTTTTGCCGTTTGATGAATTTGATGTTATCCTTGGTTTGGATTGGTTGACCGCGCATGATGCGATTGTGAATTGCAAGAGCAAGACTATTGATTTGAGGTGCGCAAATAACGAAGTAGTCCGAATTGAGTCTGCGGACTTGGAGGGGATGCCAGCTGTAATATCAGCAATGTTGGCACAGAAATATGTAAGAAAAGGGTGCGAAGCATACCTTGCGTATGTACTTGATGACAAAGAATTAGAAAAGAAACCTGAATCTGTGCCGGTGGTTTGTGAATACCCGGATGTTTTTCCGGAAGAATTGCCGGGTTTACCACCTGTTCGGGAGATAGAGTTTGGTATTGAGCTTGCACCTAGGACTACGCCGATTTCGATAGCCCCATATCGTATGGCACCAACCGAGTTAAAAGAGTTAAAAGCTCAGTTGCAAGAATTGACGGATAGAGGTTTTGCGCGACCAAGCTTCTCACCTTGGGGTGCACCAGTATTGTTCGTGAAAAGAAGGACGGAACCATGAGGTGTGTATTGACTATCGTCAACTGAATAAAGTGACGATAAAGAATAAATATTCGTGCCGCGCATCGATGATTTGTTCGACCAACTGAAGGGATCCACAGTGTTCTCAAAATAGATTTGAGATCGGGCTATTATCAGTTGCGAATTCGAGAATCGGACATACCAAAAAAAAAAACTGCCTTCAGAACGAGATATGGTCACTATGAATTCTTAGTGATGCGTTTGGGCTCACTAATGCCCTGCGGTATTTATGGATTTGATGAATCGGATCTTCAGACCATATTGGATCGGTTCGTAGTTGTGTTCATTGATGACATTTTGGTCTATTCAAGAGATGAGACCGAACATGCTGAGCATCTGAGGCTAGTGCTGCAATTTTGCGGAGAAGCAGTTATATGCTAAGTTCAGTAAGTGTGAGTTCTGGTTAAGAGAGGTTAGCTTCTTGGGTCATGTGGTATCCGCGTCGGGTATTCGAGTTGACCCGAACAAATTTCAGCCATACTTGACTGGAAACCTCCGAGAAATATTACTGAGGTTCGGAGCTTTTTGGTGCTCGCCGGTTATTACCGACGATTTGTCAAAGGTTTCTCGATGATAGCCACACCAATGACGAAGCTACTTCAAAAGGACGTTAAGTTCGAATGGACGGAGAAGTGTTAGAAAAGTTTGATCAACTGAAAACTCACTTGACTGAAGCTCCAATTTAGTGCAACCCGAATCGGGTAAAGAGTTTGTCATTTATAGTGACGCATCCCTACTTGGGTTGGTTGCGTATTGATGCAAGACGGTCGAGTTGTGGCTATGCGTCGAGACATTGAAGTCACACGAGAGAAATTATCCGACCCATGATCTCGAATTAGCCGCCATCGTATTTGCTTTGAAATATGGTGACATATTGTTTGGTGAGAAGTGCCATGTATTTTCGGATCACAAAAGTCTCAAATTTGATGACTCAACGAGACTGAATCTGCGACAAAGACGTTGGCTTGAGTTGTTGAAAGATTACGAGCTTGTCATTGATTACCACCCGGAAGGGCTAACGTGGTTGCGGACGCCTTAAGCCGAAGTCATTGTTTGCTTTACGAGCGATGATGTGCATTTGTGTGTTCTACCAGACAATGTGTTGGTAGCTGAATTAAAAGCTAAACCATTATTGACTCACCAAATTCGTGAAGCCAGAAAGTCGATGATGAATTGGTTGCAAAACGGGCTAAGTGTTTCCGAACGAGGAATCGGAGTTTCAAATTGATGATGATGATTGTTTGAGGTTCAGAAATCGTTTGTGTGTTCCAAGGAATTCGGAACTCATTTCGATGATTCTGAACGAAGCCCATTGTAGCCAAATGTCAATTCACTCGGGAGTACGAAATGTACACGATTTGAAACGTCGATTTGGTGGCATGTAGAACGAGACATCTCCGACTTTGTTTCGAGATGTTAATATGTCAACAATGAAAGCGAACATCAATGCCTTCAAGATTACTTCAGCCGATCATGATACCCGAGTGGAAATGGATCGAGTCACAATGGACTTTGTGTCCGGACTGCCATTGTCAACTAGTAAGAAGGATGCGATTTGGGTTGTTGTCGATAGACTGACTAAGTCGGCTCACTTTATCCCCGTGTGTATGGATTTTTCATTGGATAGACTAGCTGAATTGTACGTTTCTCAAATTGTGAGATTACACGGGGTACCTGTTTCTATCGTGTCGGAGAGAGATCTGAGATTCACCTCACGATTTTGGAAGAAATTGCAAGAAGCTCTGGTACCAAGCTGCATTTAGCATTGCTTTTCACCCTAAACCGATGGTCAATCCGAGCGGATAATTCAGATACTTGAGGATATGTTGAGATGTTGCATCCTCGAGTTCAGTAGTTCATGGGAACGGTATTTACCTTTGATGAATTCGCTTACAACAATAGTTTTCAATCAAGTATTAAGATGGCACCTTACGAGGCTTTGTACGGTCGTAAATGCCGTACACCATTGTTTTGGACCGAGCTCAGTGAAAGTAAAATTTTCGGAGTTGATTTGATTAAAGATGCTGAACGGAAAGTAAAGGTAATCCGTGAAAGTCTGAAGGTAGCCACAGATCGTCAGAAGTCGTACGCGGATTGAAACGAAAGACATCGAGTATCAGGTGGGAGACAAAGTGTTCCTTAAGGTTTCACCTTGGAAAAAGATACTCAGGTTTGGCCATAAGGGCAATTGAGCCCGAGATTCATTGGCCGTATGAAATCTCCGAACGAGTTGGTCCGGTTGCGTATAGATTGATTTTGCCCCGGAGTTGAAAAGATTCATGACGTCTTTATGTTTCGATGCTTCGACGCTATCGATCTGATCCATGCACATAATTAGCCCATCAGAGGTGAAATTCAGTCGACATGAGCTAGGAAAGAACCGATGCGTATCCTAGCTCGTGAAGTGAAGA